>NW_011500501.1:40929-72246 GCF_000495115.2 Populus euphratica
ATGTGTCAAATATGTGAAACAAATGAACACTCAACCAATAATTGTCCAACCTTGCCTTCTTTTAAGGAATGTCTCCATGAACATGCTTTAAATAGTTTCCAAATGGCCAACCATAACCCATACTCACAAACATAAAATCCTGGTTGGAGAAATCACCTAAATTTCAGTTGGAAGAGTGATAATAACAATGTACAAACTTCACAACCACCATTTCAAGCACACCATAATTTCCAAAAATTTTATGGATATACACCTCTTTATGCTCCACCTCCTAGAAGAAATCTTGAGAAAACATTGCATGTATTCATTGAAAAGCAAGAGATAATCAATACTCAACTTGCTCAAAACATGATAGATTTTAAAGATACTCTTGCAAAATTGACATCTACTCTCAATTTCCAAGAGAAAGGTAAGTTTCCATCTCAACCACAACAAAATCCCAGAGGGCAATACAATGTAAATGCAAGTAGTTCCGAAAAAACACATGGATCAAGTCAAATCAGTCACTACTCTTCGTAGTGGTAAGGTTATTGAAAAACCCACTCTTGAAACTTGTGAGAAAGATGATGAGTCAATCTCTAAGGGTATAGGAAGGGGTTGAATCTGAGATTTGTAAAGAAAAGACTGATTTTCCACCAACGCTTCCATTTCCTCATGCCATGACCAAACAAAGAAAAGTCAATCATAACTCTGAAATCTTTAAAACTTTCAAACAAGTAAGAATCAATATACCTTTGTTGGATGCTATTAAACAGGTTCCTTCCTATACTAAATTTTTGAAAGATCTATGCACTATACTAAATTTTTGAAAGATCTATGCACTGTGAAGAGGAGACTAAATGTGAAAAAGAAAGCCTTTTTAGCCGAACAAGTAAGTACCATTCTTCAGAACAATAATGCTTTGAAATATAAAGACCCTGGTTGTCCTATAATTTCTTGCTTTATTGGAGAACATAAAATTGAAAGAGTCTTACTTGATCTTGGAGCTAGTGTGAATTTACTTCCATATTTAGTTTTTCAAAGTCTCAATCTAGGTGAGTTAAAATCAATTTCTGTAACTCTTTTACTTGCCGATAGATCTATAAAAGTGCCTAGAAGAATAATTGAAGATGTGTTAGTACAAGTCAACAAATTCATTTATCCTGTGGATTTTATTGTCTTGGACACACAACCTGTTGAAGTAAGTAATTCATTTCCTGTTATTTTAAGACATCCATTTCTTGCAACTTCTAATGCATTGATTAATTGTAAGAATGGAGTGATGAAGTTATCATTTGGAAACATGACATTGGAGATGAATATTTTCAACATTTGCAAGCAACCTAGAGATGATAATGATTTATAAGAAGTAGATCATATTACGAATTAGTTTATGATCAACTTGAATCTACTTTAAGTAAAACTGAGTTGGATGAATCTGAAGATTTGCAAATGATTTATTTTGAGAAAGAAATCACGAATGAAAAACACACCAAAAATATTGATGTGGATCTTTTGTTAAAAGTGACAAAAATTTCGACATCTGACATCATACCAATTGATGATTACTTTCCTAACAAATCCTTACTTTCTCTTAGTCTAATGCCTTGGTATGATAAAAATATCAATTTTCTTGCTTTAAGAGATTTGCCAGCTGATTGGAGTACCCAAGACAAAGAAAAGTTGTTGAATGAAGTGAAGAACTTTTATTGGGATGACCCTAACTTATTCAAATATTGTCCTGATCAAATATTTCAAAGATTCATTCCCGACAATGAGGTGAGCAATGTCATTAAACATTGTCATTATAAAGCATGTGGGAGTTATTTTTTGTCAAAAAAGACAGCTGCAAAAATATTTCAAAATGGATTTTATTAGCCTACTATGTTCAAAGACATGCATGCATTCTGCAAAACTTGTGAAAATTATCAAAAAGTTTATACTAGTCAAAAAGTTTTTGCAGCATAATTCGCAAGAGAGTTAGGAAAGTAATCATCAATTGGTATGATCAAGATGAGGCAGTTCATTTATTGAGAAACATATGTATCCTTATAGGGCCTTTGATATTGAGAATTCAATAAATGACAATGTTTTTAAGATAAATGGACATCATTTGAAAGCTTACTTTGATAATTTTTCTAGTGAAAATGAATCAACTGGTTTAAATGATCTAATAGATAAAGTTGATTATTTTTTTTCCTCACATTGTTTTTGTGTTTCTTTTTAGTGATTTTTGCTAGTTTCTCTCACCCCGGTCAAATGGCGGACAATGGTACTCCGTGACTTAAGTTGGTTCTTTTAGTTTCTCATAATAACTTATATATATGTATATATTTGTCCAATTCTTTGAATCTCTCTTCCAATTCTTGAAAAATTGAAAAAGTATTTTCTCGTTCTGCCTCAGAATACAATTACAAAAATTTACCATGCTAGATGTGCAAGATTGAGGTTGTTAATGAATCATGGAATTCCTGAAGATATTTGATGGTTAATTGAAGCAAAGGTCTAATTATCAAGTGAGTCCTCTAATTCCTTCATTTCACACATGCTTGGAACAAGTAAAAGCACTTTTGCCAAGAAACGTCGTGCAAGACTACTGAAAGTTTGTCATCGATGTGCCAGATGGACTTGTAATGCACAATGTCTTTCTTTAGGAATGGTATCTATAAACCGTGAAGATAAAATACAATTTATTAAGGATGGCTTGAGTAAGGAGTCTTGAGATAATCTTCTATTAACTCTTGAGACGCATCCTAGTAGAGATGTGCATTATACAATTCATGATTTATTGCCCCATCTTCATAAAGAACATGATCGACTTAGTGTTGGGAATCTGACTAAAAAAAGACCACGTTTGCTAGTTTTTAAGAAAACTGGATGGGAAGCCTATCCCCGACCCATAGAGGGCATTTAAACTGTTCTTAGATGTAAAATCAAGGGAAGATGTGAGCCACAATCACAACTATCTATACATATACATGTTTTTTCAAAAATAAATAAATAAAGAGAGAGTGTGTGTGAGACTCTAGTTGACCTACATATAGGTGGTATGATTGCCTTTTTAATTTATCATCTATAAAATCCTCTCTTCCTTCCTTTCATTTCTACTCAACCCATACATTCAACAAATATAGAAGTGTGTAGAAATGGCAAGTTTCTCAAGTCATCACATAAGAAATATTTGTGTTTTCGGTGGATCTAGTCTTGGGAAAGAAAAGGAGTTTTTAGAATCAGCAATTCATCTTGGTCAAGTGCTAGCTGAGAGAAAGATTCATTTAGTGTATGGGGGAGGCAGTCTTGGGTTAATGAGAGGTGTATCAATAGCTGGATTTTTAGGAGGTAGTCAAGTTTTGGGGGTCGTCCTCGAAGCTTTAGCACAAAGAGACATCATTGGAAAAACAATTGGAGATGAACTACAGGTCTCCATAATATCTGTTCGAATGAATGCAATGTTTAACCATACTGATACCTTCATTGCCTTACCAGCTGGTCTAGGCACATTGGAAGAGATCTTTCATATCTCCTCTTGGGCCCAACTGCACATTCACCATAAACCCATAGGTTTGTTAACTATTGATGGTTATTATGATAAGTTGTTGTCTTTTCTTGATCATGTCGTGGAACAGGAATTTCTAACATCTTCTGCACGACAAATCATAATCTCTACTGCTACTGCTACTGCTGAACAATTGATTGACCAACTACAATCTTTCATTCCTGTAATTGATCCTTCTATGAGTCGTATAAATTGGTCATCTAAGGAAAGCCGTAAAACGCTTAGATTAGATTTGAGTCTTATTTGTAAATTTTTGTGCTTTTTGTATTTTTGTGTTTTGTTATTTCTTATTTTTATTTAAGTGTGTTTCAAGTTTGTCAGTGTTTGTTATTTCATATGATATCTTCTATACTCTATCTTCCTACCTTAAAACATTGAGGACAATGTCTCGTTTTGGTTGGAGGGAGAGGGTAGTAGCTAAAAAAAAAACTAACTATGTTTTCTATTTTATAAAACATGTGCAAAATTATTGTTACTATAATGACAGAGTAAAGGAGATCTTTTTATGACTCTTGAGACGCATCTTAGTAACCATTCTTAATAAGGTCTATCATAATACTTCTTGAAATATTCAAGTTTACAAACTCTCGCATTGTTATCACTTAATTCTACTCATATACTCATTTAACATGTATTCTTAAACCTTAATTTACATACACACGCTTTAACATATGATTGTGGATTGCACATTCGATTATTACATTATTTATGCTCTTTTGTTAAAGGTAACAACTAAGGAAAAGGGATAGTATCTTATTTAAAAAAACAAACAGAAAAAATAATAAGAGAAAAAAATGATAATAATAAAAATGTAGATAAGTTTGGTTTCATAACCTCCCTAACCAAAGCAATTAAGCCCGAAGGGGTGTTTTAACACTTAATACCCTAAAGTCAACTGACTTTGGAGTTATTGGCCCAACGCTTGTTACATGAGTTGAGGAAAAAAGCTTAAGGGAATCAAACATTGTACTATCTACATATTAGTATCTGCGACCCAAGTTACTAAGCTTGTAGGGGTGTCTCAAAACCTAATGCCCTAAGACCAACTGGTCTGGGAATCATTAGCCGAAAGCTCATTACATGGGTTAAAAATGCATGGTGTTTTAAGTTATATGTATATGAGAAAAAAAAAGAAAAAAAAAAATAATCCTAACCCAAGGAAGTTAACCTTAAACATTAAAACAAAAATTTTGTTTTCTTTCAAGAAAAGCTCCATAATTATATGTTGAGTTATTGAGCACAGAAGAAAGGTTTATTAATATCTTGTTAAGAGGTATTGAGCATATATATAAATTTAATAAGAGTTTGTTTATCTGGATAGATTAATGGAAGTTGAATGATGAATACCTTGCTTTGTGGAATTTATAAATTATTTTTCTATTTTAACACTAGGTGACACGACTAAAAGATTGATGTTTTCTCCCAAGTGCAGGAGTGTCGAAGTAGTAAATAACCCGGCAAGACCGGGGTCGAACCACAAGGAGGTTAATTATACAAATTATAAACAACAATTATAAACAACAACAATAGTAACAATAACAACAACAATAATAATAGTATCAATAATAATACTAATAATAGTAGTAATAGTAGTAGTAGTAGTAGTAGTAGTAGTAGTAGTAGTAGTAGTAACAATAACAACAACAACAACAACAACAACAACAATAAAGAAGAAGAAGAAGAAGAAGAAAAGTAGATGAGAACTTTGACATGGAAAATTAACGTAAGGATTAAACAATGATAACAAACAATGTCAAGGTTAGAGGATCCACTAATGGTATGTTAAACAAGTATATTATAAACTCTTATTATTCAATTGGAAACCACACACAAAGGAGGTTCCAATCAGATTATAGATTGTTAACATGATTATATTAGTCATCTTATTCAATTAATGCTAATAGTTGTAAATTTCGTCAAGCATTCATGATTATAACTTATGTTAACAACAAATCAAGTTCCTTTCATAGCTCAGGTGTCGGTTATACCATACAGTATGGGCTATGAAAGTGCCAAGCATTTGTTGTACCAAGTGTTATACAACATAAATCAAGATTAGTCATTTAACAAGCAAAGTATTAAAGAGTGAACAAGATAACAAATACAAAACATGTTAGTATCAAACATTAAAGTCCATATTAAGTTTACACTATACTTATTCTTACACCATTAGTGTAACCTTTTCACCTTGACATAATAAACTTAGCTAGACATAATGAAAGAAAGAAAAATAAACTTAGCTAGCAAAGTATTAAAGAGTGAACAAGATAACAAATACAAAACATGTTAGTATCAAACATTAAAGTCCATATTGAGTTTACCCTATACTTATTCTTACACCATTAGTGTAACCTTTTCACCTTGACATAATAAACTTAGCTAGACATAATGAAAGAAAGAAAAATAAACAAACAAAATAAGAACATAAATAAGATAAAAGTTAGCTAAGTAAATGAAAGGAAATGAAAGGCATAAACTTGATATTAATGAAAGCAAAGCATAAACATTACAAAAAATACAAAAAGAGAAAGCAAGAGCATGATCTTGATCTGGAAACCAAAATGCCTAAATGCATGGCAAATGCCTCCTTTTATAGGCCAAAATTGGGAACTATTGATTTGATGACTAATTGATGAGTGGGTGACCAACTCTTGACTTGGTGACAATCCTTATCTTCTCTTGTCTGCCCAAAACGTCATTGATAATATCAAAATTGGAGCCACTTGAAAACATGAAAGTTGTAAGAAATTGTCTCAGCTTTCTTGTGTAAATAATTCAGCTCATTTCAACTTCTATAACTCCAGATATAGCCAAAATACTGAATAGTGCTCGGGTTGGAGGACAGATTCGGGCTTCTTTTTTGTTGCTACAATTTGGACTTGAAAATGGCCTTTTTAGATCTTGGGCTCCATATGAAAGTTGTAGGCCTATGTCTTACCTTTCCATCCATATAAATTGGACCTAAATCTGAGATCTGTAGCTCCAGATATGACCCAATTACCAAACAGTGTTCCGGTTTGGATTGCACCGACATCTCTTCTCTAAGTTTGACCATCTCTTTATCCATGCAATTTAAGTTCTTCAAGTCATCAATCAATCCTTTCATTTATGTGATAGGCTTGCATTTAAAATGAACATTTACCACAAATTAAAGGTATCTTATATTATTAGATATATTATTATAAAACATGCTTTAGTTAAGGAATTATTGATACTTCAAGTGCAAAATGATGATATAAAACCTTGATAAAAATGCACTTTTAAGTATTAATCACAGGGTTATTTTTTACTTTGACACTCCTGTACTTGGGAGAAAACATTAATTTTTTAGTCTTGTCAACATCCCTAACATATCATGCTAATTAGATGATTATTAACATACCTAAACTAATTTCCCCGAGCCATCAAAGGTAATTAGATTGTCAAAACCTTGGTATTTGTTGTAAACCTTTATAAGTCTTTTACGAGCACCATAGTTGTAGCCTTTTTCATCGTTATTTCCTCATCTTAAATTACAAAATAGATTTTCCTATCAAATTCTAACATTTATAAATTACTATAAAATTGTAACATTTATAAATTACATAACATTTACACAATTATATAAGAAACCTTGAGTTACATTCAAGGAAAATTAGATGACAAAAGAGTTTTCCAACCTAGAGAAAAACATAAAAAAGACAGGATACGCAGACCCTATTTATTATTACAACCATAAAAACACAATCACATTGGTGTTTAATGTCCATAACCATCCATCATACATAATAACACATAATAGGCATAATAAAATTATTGCGTGTTTCAATTCTAATTATTAGCTTTATGTGCAATTTTTAAAATACTATTTCTAACATATGAAAATATTAAATCAAATCCAATTTGATAATTTTCCAAACATAATACATTTTATTTAATGCAAATTTTCTTTCAAAAACAACTTTCAAAATTTAATAAAAAAATTAATCATATTAAAAATTTTATTAGCATCCTAAATTATTTTAGGATCAAATAAATAAAATCTTATGGCTTAGAAACTCTTTTTTTTTTAGAGAAACATATTAGTACTTAAAAGTGCATTTTTATCAAGATTTTATATCATCATTTTGCACTCGAAGTATCAATAACTCCTTAACTAAAGCATGTTTTATAATAATATATCTAATAATATAAGATACCTTTAATTTATGGTAAATTTTTATTTTAAATGTAGGCCTATCACATAAATGAAAGGATTGATTGATGAATTTAAGAACTGAAATTGAAAGGATAAAGAGATGGCCATACTTAGAAAAGAGATATCGGTGCAATCCAAACCGGAACACTGTTCCGTTATTGGGTCATATCTGGAGCTATATATCTCCGATTTAGGTCAACTTTATATGGATGGAAAGGTAAGACATAGGCCTACAACATTCATATGGAGCCTAAGATCTAAAAAGGTCATTTTCAAGTCCAAATTGTAACAACAACAAAGAAACCCGAATCTATCTTCCAGCCCGAGCATTGTTCAGTATTTGGCCCATATCTGGAGTTCTAGAAGTCCAAATGAGCTGAATGTTTTACATAAGAAAGCTAAGACAATTTGCTACAACTTTTATATTTTCAATTGGCTCTAATTTTGACGTTATCAATGACGTTTTGGGCAGACAAGAGAAGATAAGGATTGTCACCAAGTCAAAAGTTGGGCACCCACTCATCAATTAGTCATCAAATCAATAGTTCCCATTTTTGGGCTATAAAAGGAGGCATTTGCCATGCATTTAGGCATCTTGGTCTCTAGATCAAGATCATGCTTTTGCTTTCTCTCTTTGTATTTTTTGTAATGTTTATGCTTTGCTTTTATTAATATCCAGTTTATGACTTTCATTTCCTTTCCTTTACTTAGTTAACTCTTATCTTATTTATGTTTTTATTTTGTTTATTTATTTTTCTTTCTTTTATTATGTTTAGCTAAGTTTATTATGTCAAGGTGAAAAGGTTACACTAATGGTGTAAGAATAAGTATAATGTAAACTTAATATGGACCTTAATGTTTGATACTAACATGTTTTATATTTATTATCTTGTTCACTCTTTAATACTTTGCTTGTTAAATGACTAATCTTGATTTATGTTGTATAACACTTGGTACAACAAATGCTTGGCACTTTCATAGCCCATAATGTATGGTATAACCGACACCTGAGCTATGAAAGAAACTTGATTTGTTGTAGTTCATACTGTATGGTATAACCGACACCTGAGTTATGAAAGGAACTTGATTTGTTGGTAACGTAAGTTATAATCATGAATACTTGACGAGATTTACAAGTATTAGCATTAATCGAATAAGATGACTAATGTAATCATGTTAACAATATATAATCTGATTGGAACCTTCTTTATGTGTGGTTTCCAATTGCATAATAAGAGTTTATACTATACTTGTTTGACATACCATTAGTGGATCTTATAACCTTGACATTTGTTATTATCATTATTTAATCCTTACATTAATATTTCATCTCAAAGTTCTCATCATCATCGGATCCTCTAACCTTGACATTTGTTATTATCATTGTTTAATCGTTACATTAATATTCCATCTCAAAGTTCTTATCGTTTTCTTCTTCTTCATTATTATTATTATTATTATTATTATTATTATAAGTGTTATTGTTATTGTTGTTGTTGTTCTTATTATTATTATTATTGTTATTGTTATTGTTGTTATTATTATTGTTGTTGTATTATTGTTATTTATAATTTGTACAATTAACCTCCCTATGGTTTGACCCCGGTCTTGCCGGGTTATTTATTACTTCGACACTCCTGCACTTGGGAGAAGACATTAATCTTTTAGTCGTGTCAGAAACCTAGTTTTTTGAAAAAAATATATTATTTAATTAAATATTTTAATTAAATCCTAACTCAATTAAGATATTAGTAAACACAAAAACTTTTGAATTAAATATTTTAATTCAATTCTAATTCTATTAGAAAAATTAATTCTACAATTAATTTAATTCATGTTTCAATTTTAAATTATAAAATATAAAATCAATATTTTATATAACAATTCTATCTCAAAAGCCAAAATGGAAGGAATAAATAGCAAGGGTAAATTTATAAACTAAATCTAAAACCTTTTGTAATTAATCATAAGTGGCAAGGGTATACTAGTAATCACATATCTACAAACACATCACACATCAGATTAAAGCTTTTCCCTTTTTCATTAAAAGATAAAGTTAAAATATGGCTACAAAATTTAAGACTAGGATCCATTCGTGCTTGGGATGAAATGCAACAACAGTTTTTAAAGAAGTTTTTCCCATCTCATAGAACAAACTCTTTCAAAAGACAAATCACCACTTTCACTTAAAAACCAGGAGAAACATTTTACCAATGTTGGGAGAGGTATCGAGACTTGCTTAGTACTTGCCCTCATCATGGTTTTGAAACATGGAGATTGGTTTCATATTTTTATGAAGGGTTAACACCTAGAGATAGACAAATGGTTGAATTGATGTGCAATGGAACTTTTAAAGATAAAGACCCTGATGAAGCAATGGAGTACTTAGACTTGTTAGCTGAAAATGCTCAAAATTGGGACACGGCGGGTACTTATGAGGCACCAAGTAAAACTCAACCTCCTACATCTAGTGGAGGTATGTACAACCTTAGGGAAGATCATGACCTTCAAGCCAAGTTTGCATCTTTAGCTAGAAAAGTCGAGGCACTAGAATTGAAAAAGAGTGGTCAATTAAAATCTGTTGAAAACATTGTGTGTCAAATCTGTGAAACAAATGAACACTCAACCAACAATTGTCCAACCTTGTCTTTTTTTAAGGAATGTCTCCATGAACAAGCCCATGCTTTAAATAGTTTCCAAAGGCCAACAACAACCCATACTCCCAAACATGCAACCTTGGTTGGAGAAATCACCCAAATTTCAGTTGGAAGAGTGATAATAACAATGGGCAAACTTCACAACCATCGTTTCAAGCATACCATAATTTTCAAAATTCTCATGGATATGCACCTCCTTAGGCTCCACCTCCTAGAAGAAATCTTGAGGAAACATTGTATGCATTCATTGAAAAGCAAGAGACAATCAATACTCAACTTGCTCAAAACATGACAGATTTATTAACATCTGCTCTCAGTTTCCAAGAGAAAGGTAAGTTTCCATCTCAACCACAATAAAATCCCAAGGGGCAATACAATGCAAATGCAAGTAATTCCGGAAGCTAACACATGGATCAAGTCAAATCAGTCACTACTCTTCACAGTGGTAAGGTTATTGAAAAACCCACTCTTGAACCTTATGAGAAAGATGATGAGTCAATCTCTGAGGGTAAGGAAGGGGTTGAATCTGAAAATTACAAAGAAAAGACTGATTTCCCGCTAGCACTTCCATTTCCTCAAGCCATGACCAAACAAAGGAAAGTCAATCACAACTCTGAAATCTTTGAAACTTTCAAACAGGTAAGGATCAATATACCTTTGCTGGATGCTATTAAACAGGTTCCTTCCTATGCTAAATTTTTGAAAGATCTATGCACTGTGAAGAGGAAACTAACTGTGAAAAGGAAAGCCTTTTTAGCCGAACAAGTAGGTGTCATTCTTCAGAACAATAATGCTTTGAAATATAAAGACCCTGGTTGTCCTACAATTTCTTGCTTTATTGGAGAATATAAAATTGAAAGAGTCTTACTTGATCTCGGTGCTAGTGTGAATTTACTTCCATATTCAGTTTTTCAGAGTCTCAATATAGGTGAGTTAAAACCAATTTCTATAACTCTTTTACTTGCCGATAGATCTATAAAAGTGCTTAGAGGAATAATTGAAGATGTGTTAGTACAAGTCAATAAATTCATTTATCCTGTGGATTTTATTGTCTTGGACACACAACCTGTTGAAGTATGTAATTCATTTCCTGTTATTTTATGACGTCCATTTCTTGCAACTTCTAATGCATTGATTAATTGTAGGAATGGACTAATGAAGCTATCATTTGGAAACATGACATTAGAGATGAATATTTTCAACATTTGCAAGCAAACTAGAGATGATAATGATTTACAGGAAGTGGACTTTACTGAAAAATTAATTCATGATCAATTTCCAACCACTTCCAGTGAAATTGAGATTGATGAATCTAATGATTTGCAAATGATTTATTTTCAGGAAGAATCAAAGACAAGTAATTGGAGGCCACAAATTGAGGAATTGTCACCACGATCAATTAAGTCCATACCTTCAAGTGTTCAACCACCAAAACCTGATTTGAAGTCGTTGCCATCCAATCTCAAATACTCATTTTTGGGAGAAAATGAAACTTTTCCGGTAATAATCTCTTCCAAATTTAATGCACATCAAGAAGGTAAGTTATTACAAACTCTGAAAATGCACAAAAATGCATTAGGATGGACCATACCTGATATAAAAGGAATTAGTCCTTTGATTTGTATACACAGAATTTATTTAGAGGAAAATGCTAAACCCTCTAGAGAAATGCAATAAAGGCTAAATCCTAATATGAAAGAAGTTGTGAAAAATGAAGTCATTAAGCTTCTAGATAATGAAATCATTTATCCCATTTCTGACAGCAAATGGGTAAGTCCTACCCAAGTTGTACCCAAGAAGTCTGGAGTCACTGTGATAACAAATGAGAACAATGAGTTAATTCCTACTAGAACTGTTACTGGTTGGCGCATATGCATTGACTATAGGAAACTTAATTCAATTACTAGAAAAGATCATTTTCCTTTACCTTTCATGGATCAAATCTTAGAAAGAGTTGCAGGTCATGAATTTTATTGTTTCCTAGATGGCTATTCGGGTTACAACCAAACTGAAATTGCATTGGAAGATCAAGAGAAGACTACTTTCACATGTCTATTTGGTACTTTTGCATATCGAAGGATGCCTTTTGGATTATGTAATGCACCTGCCACATTTCAAAGATGCATGCTTAGTATATTTAGTGATATGGTTGAACATTTTCTTGAGTTTTTCGTGGATGATTTTTCTGTTTTTGGCGATTCATTTGATGATTGTTTGACTAACTTAGAAAAGGTTTTGACCAGGTGTAAAGAGAAGAATCTTGTGCTGAATTGGGAAAAATGTCATTTTATGGTAACAAACAGCATTGTACTTGGTCACATTGTTTCATCAAAAGGAATTGAGGTTGACAAATCTAAAATCGAGTTAATTGCAAACTTGCCAACACCAAAATATCTTAAAGATGTTAGATCATTCCTAGGACATGCTGGTTTTTATAGAAGGTTCATCAAAGATTTTAGTGTAATATCTAAGCCTTTAAGTAACCTTCTAACAAAGGATATTATTTTTGAATGGACTGAACATTGTGAAGAAGCATTTGTTAAACTTAAAACTTGCTTACTTGTGCTCCTATCATTCAACCTCCCGATTGGTCATTACCTTTTGAAATAATGTGTGATGTTAGTGATTATGCCGTAGGTGCTGTTTTGGGACAAAGAAAAGATAAGAAACCTTATGTAATTTACTATGCAAGTAAAACTTTAAATAGTGCTCAAATGAATTATACTACCACTGAAAAGGAATTACTTGTAGTAGTATTTGCATATGAAAAGTTCAAGTCTTATCTTGTTGGCTCACCTGTTGTTGTTTTTAGTGATCATGCAGCATTGAAATATCTTCTTTCTAAGAAAGATTCTAAGGCTAGATTGGTGCGGTGGATTTTGTTACTTCAAGAATTTGATATCACAATCAAAGATAAGAAAGGCAGTGAAAATGTTGTCGCCGATCACTTGTCAAGATTGACAACAGATTCGAGAACTGACATCACACCAATCGATGACTACTTTCCCTATGAATCTTTACTTTTTGTCTCTACAATGCCTTGGTCTGCTAATATTATCAATTTTCTTGTTTCAGGACAATTGCTAGCTCATTGGAGTACCCAAGATAAAAGAAAGTTCTTGAACGAAGTGAAGAACTTTTATTGGGATGATCCTTATTTATTCAAATATTGTCCTGATCAAATATTTCGAAGATGCATTCCTGACAATGAGGTAAGTAGTGTCATTAAATTTTGTCATTCTGATGGATGTGGGGGCCATTTCTCGTCAAGAAAGACAACTGCAAAAATCTTACAAAGTGGATTTTATTGGCCCACCATATTCAAAGACTCACATTCATTCTGCAAATCTTGTGAAAATTGTCAAAAGTTGGAATCTATTTCAAAACATCACATGATGCCTTTAAATCCTATTATTGTCATTGAGATCTTTGACTGCTGGGGTATAGATTTCATGGGTCCATTCCCTCCATCATTTGGTTTCTTATACATATTAGATTATGTTTCAAAATGGATAGAGGCAATTCCAAGTCAAAACAATGATCACAAAACAGTGATAAAGTTTTTGAAATAAAATATTTTGAGTCGATTTGGAGTCCCTCGAGCCATAATAAGTGATGGTAGAACACATTTCTGCAACAAACCATTTTAGTCTTTAATGAAGAAATATGGAATCACACACAAAGTTGCCACCCCTTATCACCGTCAAACAAGTGGACAAGTAGAGCTTACTAATAGGGAGATCAAACATATTTTGGAGAAAACAGTGAACCCTAATAGGAAAGACTGGTCTGTAAGACTTAATGATGCACTTTGGGCTTATCGAACTGCTTATAAAACATCATTAGGTATGTCACCTTATAAACTAATCTATGGAAAACCTTGTCACTTGCCTGTGGAACTTGAACATAAAGCTTATTGGGCTATTAAAGCTTTCAATTCAAATCTGGATGATGCTAGTCAACTGCGAAAATTACAAATAAATGAGCTTGAGGAAATAAGAAAAGATGCATATGAAAATTCAAGAATTCATAAAGCAAGAATTAAAGAGTTTCATAACAAGAAAATACTAAGAAAAACATTTAATGTTGGTCAAAAAGTCTTGCTTTATAATTCTCGACTGCATTTATTTCCTGGAAAATTAAGATCAAGATGGAGCGGTTCTTTTATTGTGAAACATGTGTATCCATATGGGGCATACGGCATCGAGAATCCAAAGAATGGCAATGTTTTCAAGGTAAATGGACATCGTCTGAAAGTTTACTTTGACAATTTTTCAGTTGAACATGACTTTATTGAATTGGGTGATCCTGTATATAAAGATTGATTTATTTTTTTTAGTGATTTTTGCTAGTTTCTCTCACCCTGGTCAAATGGCAGATAACGGTACTCCGTGACTTAAGTCGGTTCTTTCAGTTTTCCATAATAACTGATATTTGTGTATATATTTGTGCAATTCTTTGAATCTCTCTTCCAATTCTCATTTGAAAATGGACACTAATCTTGAAAAATTGAAAAATTATTTTCCTGCTCTGCCTCAAAATGTGATTACAAAAATTTACCATGTTAGATGTGCAAGATTGAGATTGTTAATGAATCATGGAATTCCTGAAGATATTCGCTGGTTGATTGAAGGAAAGGTCCGATTATCAGGTGAGTCCTCTAACTCCTTCATTTCACACATGCCTAGAATAGATAAAAGCACTTTTGTAAAGAAACGTCGTGCAAAACGACTGAAAGTCTGTCATCGATGTGCTAGATGGACTTGTAATGCACAATGTCGTTCTTTAGGAATGGTATCTATAAACCGTGAAGATAAAATACAATTCATTAAGGATGGCCTGAGTAAGGAGTATTTAGATAATCTTCTATTGACTCTTGAGATGCATCCTAGTGGAGATGTGCATCGTGCAATTCATGATTTATAGCCACTATTTCATAAAGAACATGATCGACTTAGTCTTGGGAATCTGACTAAAAAAGACCCTATTTGCCAGTTTTTAAGAAAACTGGATGGGAAGCCTATCCCCGACCCATAGAGGGCATTTAAGTCATTCTTGGACATAAAACCAAGAGAAGATGTGAGCCACAATCACAACTACCTGTACATACACATGTTTTTTCAAAAGTAAATAAATAAATAAATAAAGAATGAGAGAGAGTGTGTGAGACTTCAGCTGGCCTATATATAGGTGGTATGATTGCCTTTCTAATTTCTCATCTCTAAAATCCTCTCTTCTTTCCTTTCATTTCTACTCAACCCATACATTCAACAAATACAGAAGTGTGTAGAAATGGCAAGTTCCTCAGGTCATCATATAAGAAATATTTGTGTTTTCGGTGGATCTAGTCCTGGGAAAGAAAAGGAGTTTTTAGAATCAGCAAATCATCTTGGTCAAGTGCTAGCTGAGAGAAAGATTCATTTAGTGTATGAGGGAGGGAGTCTTGGGTTAATGGGAGGTGTGTCAATAGCTGCATTTTTAGGAGGTAGTCAAGTTTTGGGGGTCGTCCCCGAAGCTTTAGCATAAGGGGACATCATTGGAAAAGCAATTGGAGAGGAACTTCAGGTCTCCACAATGTCGGCTCGAATGAAAGCAATGTTTAACCATGCTGATGCCTTCATTGCTTTACCAGGTGGTCTAGGCACATTGGAAGAGATTTTTCATATCTCCTCTTGGGCCCAATTGCACATTCACCATAAACCCATAGGTTTGTTAAATGTTAATGGTTATTATGATAAATTGTTGTCTTTTCTTGATCATGCTGTGGAATAGGAATTTCTAACATCTTCTGCACGACAAATCATAATCTCTGCTACTACTGCTGAACAATTGATTGACCAACTACAATCTTTCATTCTTGTAATTGATCCTTTTATGAGTCGCATAAATTGGTCAACTAAAGAAAGCCATAAAAAGCTTAGATTGGATTTGAGCCTTCATTTGTGAATCTTTGTGTCTTTTGGTTTTATTATTGTGTTTTGTTATTACTTATATTTGTTTCAGTGTGTTTCAGGTTTGTCAGTGTTCGTTATTTCAGGTGATATCTTCTATACTCTATCTTTCTACCTTTAAACATTGAGGACAATGTCTTGTTTTAGTTGGGGGGAGAGGGTAGTAGCTAAAAAAAAAAAAACTGTGTTTTCTATTTCATAAAGCATGTGCAAAATTGTTATTACTATGATGGCAAAGTAAAGAGAACTTTTATGACTCTTGAGACGCATCTTAGTAACCATTCTTAACAAAGTCTATTATAATACTTCATGAAATATTCAAGTTTACAAACTCTCGCATTATTATCACTTAATTCTGCTCATATACTTATTTAACATGTATTCTTAAACCTTAATTTACACATACACACTTTAACATATGATTGTGAGTTGCATATTGGATTAGTACATTATTTATATTCTTTTGTTAAAGGTAAAAACTAAGAGAAAAGGGATAGTATATAATTTTTTAAAAAAAAAGACAAAAAAAGAAAAAAATGATAATAATAAAAATATAGATAAGTTTGGTTTCGTAGCCTCCCTAACCTAAGCAATTACGCCTGAAGGGGTGTTTTAACACCTAATACCCTAAAGTCAACTGACTTGGAAGCTATTGGCCCAACGCTTGTTACATGGGTTGAGGAGAAACGTTTTAGGGCATCAAACATTGCACTATCTACATATCAGTATTTGCGACCCGAGTTACTAAGCTTGTAGGGGTGTTTTAACACCTAATGCCCTAAGACCAACAGGTTTAGGAGTCCTTAGTTGAAAGCTCGTTACATGGGTTAAAGATGCATGGTGTTTTTAAATTATATGTATATATATTTAAAAAAAAGAAAACAAAAAGAAAACAAAAATAATAATCTCAACCCAAGGAAGTTAACCTTAAACATTAGAATAAAAATTTTGTTTTCTTCTAAGAAAAGCCCCATAATTATGTGTTGATACATTGAGCACAAAAGAAAGGTTTATGAATATCTTGTTAAGAGGTATTGAGCAGGTATATAAATTTAACGAGAGTTTGTTTATCTGGATAGATTAATGGAAGTTAAATGATGAATACCTTGCTTTGTGGAATTTGCAAATTGTTTTTCTATTTTAGCGCTTTGATTACTAGGGACTAGTAATAAGCTGGTTGGGGGGTGTGATTAGTACTTAAAAGTGCATTTTTATCAAGATTTTATATCATCATTTTGCACTCGAAGTATCAATAACTCCTTAACTAAAGCATGTTTTATAATAATATATCTAATAATATAAGATACCTTTAATTTGTGGTAAATGTTCATTTTAAATGCAGGCCTATCACATAAATGAAAGGATTGATTGATGAATTTAAGAACTGAAATTGAAAGGATAAAGAGATGGCCAAACTTAGAAAAGAGATGTCGGTGCAATCCAAACCAGAACACTGTTTGGTAATTGGGTCATATCTAGAGCTATAGATCTCAGATTTAGGTTTACTTTATATAAATGGAAAGGTAAGATATAGGCCTACAACTTTCATATGGAGCCCAAGATCTAAAAAGGCCATTTTAGATGGCCAAACTTAGAAAAGAGATGTCGGTGCAATCCAAACCGGAACACTGTTCGGTAATTGGGTCATATCTGGAGCTATAGATCTCAGATTTAGGTCTACTTTATATGGATGGAAAGGTAAGATATAGGCCTACAACTTTCATATGGAGCCTAAGATCTAAAAAGGTCATTTTCAAGTCTAAATTGTAGCAACAACAAAGAAGCCCGAATCTGTCTTCCAGCCCGAGCATTGTTCAGTATTTGGCCCATATCTGGAGTTCTAGAAGTCCAACTCAGCTGAAGTTTTTACACAAGAAAGTTGAGATAATTTTCTACAACTTTCATGTTTTCAATTGGCTCTAATTTTGAAGTTATCAATGAAGTTTTAGGCAGACAAGAAAAGATAAGAATTGTCACTAAGTCAAAAGTTGGTCACTCACTCATCAATTAGTCATCAAATCAATAGTTCCCAATTTTGACCTATAAAAGGAGGCATTTGCCATGCATTTAGGCATCTTGGTTTTCATATCAAGATCATGTTCTTCCTTTCTCTCTTTGTATTTTTTGTAATGTTTATGCTTTGCTTTCATTAATATTAAGTTTATGCTTTTCATTTCCTTTCCTTTACTTAGTTAGCTTTTATGTTCTTATTTTGTTTATTTATTTTGCTTTCTTTCATTATGTCTAGCTAAGTTAATTATGTCAAGGTGAAAAGGTTACACTAATGGTGTGAGAATAAGTATAATGTAAACTTAATATGGACTTTAATGTTTGATACTAACATGTTTTATATTTGTTATCTTGTTCACTCTTTAATACTTTGCTTGTTAAATGACTAATCTTGATTTATGTTGTATAACACTTGGTACAACAAATGCTTGGCACTTTCATAGTTCATACTGTATGGTATAACCGACACCTGAGTTATGAAAGGAACTTGATTTGTTGTTAACGTAAGTTATAATCATGAATGCTTGATGAGATTTACAAGTATTAGCATTAATCGAATAAGATGACTAATGTAATCATGTTAACAATATATAATCTGATTGGAACCTCCTTTGTGTGTGGTTTCCAATTGAATAATAAGAGTTTATATTATACTTGTTTAACATACCATTAGTGGATCCTATAACCTTGACATTTGTTATTATCATTATTTAATCCTTACATTAATATTTCATCTCAAAGTTCTCATCATCATCTTCTTCTTCTTCTCCTTCTTTTTCTTTATTATTATTATTATTATAAGTGTTATTGTTATTGTTATTGTTATTACTATTATTATTGTTGTTGTTGTTGTTGTTGTTGTTGTTGTTATTGTTGTTGTATTATTGTTATTTATAATTTGTACAATTAACCTCCCTGTGGTTCGACCCCGGTCTTGCCGAGTTATTTATTACTTCGACACTCCTGCACTTGGGAGAAGACATCAATCTTTTAGTCATGTCAGAAACCTAGTTTTTTAAAAAAATATATTATTTAATTAAATATTTTAATTAAATCCTAACTCAATTAAGATATTAGTAAACACAAAAACTTTTGAATTAAATATTTTAATTCAATTCTAATTCTATTAGAAAAATTAATTCTACAATTAATTTAATTCATGTTTCAATTTTAAATTATAAAATATAAAATCAATATTTTATATAACAATTCTATCTCAAAAGCCAAAATGGAAGGAATAAATAGCAAGGGTAAATTTATAAACTAAATCCAAAACCTTTTGTAATTAATCATAAGTGGCAAGGGTATACTAGTAATCACACATCTACAAATCCTAAAAGGTATTAGGGTTAGAATTGTAATTCTACCCCTAAATCTTCTTCGTCGCCATTGACAACAATGGACTCTTGGCCTACTATTAGCGTCTAGTGCAGCCATAGCTATCGCTGCTAGCTAGTAGCGCGAGCAATTACCCATCATGTTATGCAGCCTCTAATGCGAGGCTTTGACCTCACATTAGAAGGGCAACAACACTTACAACACCTAACTCTACTAACATGCCTCGGGGCAGCCTATGGCTACTGCTGGGGAGATGTTGGCAAGGTAGTTGTCATGAACTACTACCTCTTGCATTTAGAGTTGCTTGCACCAAAGCTAATGGTAATCACCTTTTTTTTTTTCCTTAAGGTTTCATCGTATTGCAACCATATCTGTCTTGAACAATAGCCCAAGTTTTTTTTTTGAAAAATAAATGAGATAAAAAAATAATTTGAGAAAATAATTTTTGCCTATAAAATTAATTCAAATTTTAACATCGATGACAATTAAACATGCAAATAATAACCCTAATTGTCTAATGACTCTAAGACCACTATTGGGTTTTTCAAAACACATTCACTTAGCTAAAGTAGTAAATTTAATTATTTTTTTGGAAGTCCCAAGGATCCTGTTAAATAGATTTAGATTTATTTAGAGTTTATATGAATTTATTTTTTACTTTGAATATATGTTGCAAGACTAGGTCAAAACCAATTAAATAAGCTTATTTTTGCTGCTACTATTGTTGTAAGTCGACATAGAAATAAACTGAGATCTTGGATTATTATCTCTAATATTAGAACCACTATTGTTGGTGGTTAATGGTAAGAGTGAAGTAAATGTTATGAAGGACACTGTTCAATAAGAAACCAAAGAGTAGAGAGTGATTGTAGAAGAAGGTGGAGAGATATGGTGTCAAAGACTTGAAACTTAAAAGTAAGATTTAATTTTATTTTATTTTTATTCGAGGAAATCCTACTTTCAGGAAAGTGCAATTTATGGGCCTAGATAAGTAAGTAAAACCTCGGATGTCTTAGGCTCTTACAAGAGGTACACGCTCTAACTCAAACTCGAGATCTGCCGTGCAGATCTCGAGCCCTTTGCTATCACATTACGCTCCTTGGAGACTTTAACATATGAGAGAGAAAATGAGATAAAAGAGCACAAAGGAGAGGGAGCAGAAGGGAGGGGTGAGGCGACTAGAAAGGAGAAAGGGAAGGGGAAGGGGTGGCTATAAAGGTGAAAGGGGAGAGGAAAGGGCGATTGAAAGAGGAAAAGGAAAAAAGAAAGGGGGAAAGGAGTACCGGTTGGAAAGAGAGAAATGGATAAAATGATTTAGGGTTAGGAATGTTTCTTTTTATACCTTTCTTTTTAAGTTATTTAGATTCAATCAAACTGGTTTGATTTGATCCGATTTAATCAGTTTAAGCTTTTTTAAATTGGAACCGAACCGGACCAGGTAGTTTTTTTATATTTTTAATTAGTTTATTTGGTTTTTTCGATTAATTTTTTCTTGATTTTTTTAGTTTAACGGATTGATCCATTTTTTTAAACACCCCTAGCATAAAGTGTGTCTACTATGCCAATTAATGTTTATTCTTAACACCATGATCATTTATTCTTTGAAACTGTTTACAAATTCCATTTCACCTTGCATAAGGATTTGCAATCTATACTATTAATAAATAAATGAAATATTTTTTCTAATTCACCAAGAATGATGAATCTTTTTTTTTCATTATTTAATATCTTTATATAGTTCATGTTATACTTAATATGTGTTTATTGTTATATTTAATTAAGACAACATGTAATTGAATCAAAACATAACACTATTTATATAAAATAATTTAGTAATTTGAAGTCTAATAATCACTAAGTTAGTTATAGATATCCATAATACCTCAGCTTATAAGAACAAATATTTAATTTTAAATGAAAAGAACATATTATATATTGGTTTTAATAGCTCTAATTAATATACTGTCTTAATAAATAATTAACTAGGAATATTTTAGAAAGAATATTTTGATACACTATGAGTCTTATAATTATAACAACTTTACAATTTTTTTTATAAAACATTTTAATTTATTAATTAAATACTTAATAAATATTAAATATAAATAAATTTTTATTAATAAATTAAATATATTTACATAAAAAAATCTACATCTTATTTAGGTTTACATGTAACTCACAGATTTTATCATATGTTTACCATGTGTGCCCGAGCAGGCCTTGAGAAAGTCTTGCTGTGTCGTCCACTCAATTTCTTGAGATAGCTTCCTGCTGTTACCCTGTGAATGCCTCCTGGCTACTGCCACAAGCTTACTAGAATATTTTTAATCTTCAACATTTCTGCCCTGGACTTGTCCGGTTTTTTTTTGGTTTTTTGTTTTTGTCCCTTGTACTACAACTGTTTAAGTCTTTTGTAACTACTGTACAAAATGTCAACTCATCCAGAATAGCCAATAAAAAATAAAATAAAAAATTCATTTCAAAGTTGTACTTTCAATAAAGACTCTGCATGGAAGCGCCCATCAATGTCTTATTCCCCTTCATGGCAGTATCTATATAGACCTCTTCTCTTGTCAACATCAGTCTCTAGTTTTTCACTACTCTACCTTTCTCCTTGGTGAGAGCTTCACGCTCTTGGGTTTTGACAAAAAGTAATCAAGGTACTCCCGTTAATCATAATCAAAAGATTCTCCTTGTAATTTTCAATTTCTGATTTCTCTATCTGTATATAACCTCTCTTTTGAGCTCCATTTCGTTTGTTTGATGCCGTATTTTCCAGTCCATAGTAACAGTGATTCAGTAGGTAAGATTAGTTCTAAATGTTTGTTTGATTTTAGCATTTCAGTTTATTTTTTGACTTCTATAGATGCCGGGTTCTTCTTTTATGTCCTGGTTTTTCATTAACAACTGATCAAATGCTTTAAAGCTAAGGCCAGTTTTGGTTTGTTTAGTCATGTAGGAGCGGGATTAACTAAATTGATGATTTCTTTTTCTTTTTCTTTCTTTCCAGTAGTCATGGAGGAGTGGTTTGTTTACTCATCTGATATCTATAAGCCATCAAACTTTCCACTTCTACTGTTTTAATGAAATCACGTTAGCTGTTCATAATAATCATCGCTGCTTATCTGCTAAAACATTCTAAACACCACACACCAAAAAAAAAAAAAGAGTGAAAAATGTTTCTTTTGTATTGGATGGTGTCCAGACATGCCTGCTTTTGAATGTGCCGTCAATTATTTGATGCATCTTATCCTGCCCTCAGGCTATACTGCTTTTGAATGTGCCGTCAGTTATTTGATGCACCTTCTCCTCGCCTCAGGCTATATAGAAGGAAGAGAAGGAGGAGTTGATTAGAAGGCTTCTAATTGGACCTCGAATTTTAGTTGATTATCATTAATGGTTGGATTACACTATAAGGATAATTTCCTCCCACATTTAATCCTTTCCATTTTTTGGTTTGAATACGATTTTGTTCTGACATCCATGTCTCATAAGAACTATAAGTAACCTTTCGAACTTATTTAGCTGGAACCTACAGCTGAAACTTTGATTCATTAGTATTACAAATTGTCCTGAAGAGAACGTATTTGACAGAAAGATTTGTCATAAAGCAGCCCAGACAGCTATCATTGTGTAGGTATAGGAATCTTTGTCATGCGTGTATACTCGCTTTCATGTTGGTCTAATTTTTGCTTTTTTCATGGCCTGGAACAAGAAATGGAAGGATCATCTCGTAAAAAACGCAGCCGTGTGGAGATGCTTTCACCAAATTACAAGCTTGGTAAAACTCTTGGATATGGCTCCTTTGGAGAGGTGAAGCTTGCTGAGCATAAATTGACAGGTCTTCATGTTGCCATCAAAATACTTAATCGCCACGAGATGAAAAAAAAGGGGATGGAAGAAAAAGGTATAGACCGTGCACAGCCTTTCACTATCAAAACGAATCTATGTGATTGGATAATTCTATTTGAATGAAAGTCATTCATCAGTACTTGAAATATGAAAGTTTTATGCCAAGATGTTAGACATTTATTATATTCCTCTGGGAGGACTCAAGGAAGATTTTGTTCTAGATTTTCTTTTCAGTTCAGAGTTTATTCTGATTTACCTCAGTTGTCTTATGTTTTCTCCTTTTCTTTTGCAGCGAGGAGAGAAATCAAAATCTTGAAAATGCTAATGCATCCTCATATTATAAGACTGTATGAGGTTATTGAAACATCATCTGATATATTTGTTGTAATGGAGTATGCCAAGTGTGGGGAACTCTTTGAATATATTTTGGAGAAGGGTAGGTTAGAAGAAGATGAAGCACGCAGTTTTTTCCAGCAGGCAGGATTGACTAATATTATGCATTAGATTTCTTCCACATTTTCTCTTCATTTCCCAATTCGATTCAGTGAGCCAAACTTCTCTCTGCTTGCAGACAATTTCCGGTCTCGAATATTGCCACAGGAATATGGTTGTTCATAGAGACCTTAAGCCCGAGAATTTGCTGTTAGATTCTAAACACAATGTGAAGATTGCTGATTTTGGTTTGAGCAATATAATGCAAGATGGTCATTTTCTAAAGACAAATTGTGGAAGTTACAACTATGCTGCCCCAGAGGTATGGATCAGGTGGAGGCTTCCGTACCTCGTTTGGTCTAAGCTACATTTGCCTCATGTAGTGATTTTTATTCATAGGTAATGTTATCTGTTCTTTTAATAGGTCCTAGCTAGGAAATTGTATGCTGGGCCTGAAGTGGATATATGGAGCTGTGGTGTTATATTGTATGCTCTTCTTTGTGGTTCATTACCATTTGATGATGAAAGCATTCCCAATCTCCTCAGGAAAATAAAGGTACTTTACATTTTCTTTTCTATCTGTGGATTGTGTAATCAGCTTAAAGTCTTCAGCAAATAGTTCAACTCAGTAATATAATTTTTGGGCTGGCCATTTTATTTTCTAAGTTTAGCTTCAAGAATCAGTTATGTATGCATCATTAGAAACTTTGCTTTCTGCTGATTGCTTAGGGTCTAGTGTTATATTCTGTTGTCAGAAACCTTTTGTCTGATTGAAGACTACGTTTAACTTCCCTTCACATCTTCGCTGACTCAAGTCATTTTGGGTTTCTCTGTTTCTGTTGCCTTGAAATAACCATCTTTTTTTACCACCTGTTCCTGTCTCATTTGATTGTTATAGTTGATTCTTCTGTATTCTGCTATTCCATTTTCCACCACATTCACAATATAAAACATTACCTCTTTATTTCACAACAATCTTCTATACTACAAATTTTATCCTTAAATTTATTATTTCCTTTGATTTTACTCTTCCTTCACGATCAAGGAGTAATTTGCAGACCGTGAATTTAATTATCAGTCTATTATATATGCTTTCTGAGTTATTGTCCATTTATTTTCTTTGTTAATAAGTGTTTAGTTACTGATATTCCACCTTCAACTATTGTATGTCATTATTATACAAAGATTAATTCTATAGCATTCTCAACATACATTGTGTTCTCTTTAGGGTGGCTTATATTCTATTCCCCGATATTTGTCACCTGGTGCAACGGATATGATCTCAAAGATGCTTGTGGTTGATCCAATGAGAAGAATGAACATGCATGAAATTCGTCAGCACCCATGGTTCCAAGCTCACCTTCCACGTTATTTGGCTGTTCCCCTGCCAGATACTATGCAACATGCTAAAAAGGTTTCCCTACCTAAGATTTGAGTTATGAATTAATAGTGACTATGGTTTTGTTTCTCCTAAATCCTTGTACGTACCTTTTATTTAGCATCAACTGGAGGATTCAATAATGGTGAAGAAGAGTGGTCAAATCTAATGTATTGTGTAAGACATGAAATGTCTTGGATTGAGTGATAAAGAATGATCTAGTTACGAGAAGTATATGTCATTAATCGAAGGTAGCATGAGGCTTAGCTGACTCGAGGATTTTAGCATGTTAAAATGGTAAATAGAATGGATTTTATTGTCCGTACTTGGTTGCTGTGACATGATGCTACATTAGTTACAAGTATGGTATAACAGGTAGATCATTGCTGTTCTCTGGAGAGGCTATACTGATATTTTGTATGCAAATGGATCCTTTTAGTGTCTAGGTGAAGCTCTTAGGACTTGCAGTACTGTGCCTAATACCTTACACAACGTTTGGAGAAAAAGGTTTTGAAGAAAAGGGAGAGAAATGAACCCTATAAGCTTGTTTAATAGTCTTTTCTTCAAGGAGGGACAATTCAATCCCCTCCCTACCAAATCATCGATCCAATTTATTCAAACTATTAAATGTCATTCCTGCAGATTGATGGAGAGATTTTTCAGGAAGTGGTCAAGCTGGGATTTGATGGGAAACAACTAACCGAATCCATTATATGCAGAACGCAAAATGAGGTTTGGAAAATTTAAAACTTTATTGAGTGTTTTAAAAACTCTTTGCATACAATAATCGAAGTTTGCTTATTAGTATTACTTTATAATTTTTTCAGGCAACCGTTGCATACCATTTGTTATTGGACCATCAATTCCGTGATTCTAATGGTCATCTTGGAGCTGAGATCCAAGAGACTAAGGTGTGTTTATCTTTCCCATGTTTACTTTACAGGTGGTAAAATGTTGTTGACATTTTAATTTATGTTGGTAAAAAGTTATTTCAAGTGGATAGTAGTTTCTGAACGGGCCTTGCTCTGAAATTCTAAGTTGTGGCGTGTCTTGAGGATCTGTCCCTGGGCATGCATTAGCTAAAACTGAGGAATATGATTTATCTATAATGTAAGAGGATTAATCTCTCTCAGCCCTGCACTAGGTGGGATATATATTTTTACCACTTCTATTTTTAGCATTTTCATTGAATGATGATTAGTGTTATATATTCTGTTAGTATACTTTCCATTTGATTTGCATTGCTCTCAAGTCTCAACCTTTTTTTCTTGTTTCCTAGGAAAATAGTCTCAGTTCTACACATCCAGATGAACCTTCTTCATCAACAGGGCGCCTTCCAGGACATATTAATCCTCAAGGATTGGCTTTACAGTTTCCGAGTGATAGGAAATGGGCTCTTGGACTTCAGGTTAGTTCCTATGCTTTTATAGTGTACAAATTCAAGTGCCGATTTGGAGCTTGTGTGTAGCATGAACTGCCTGGGGCTGGCTGAGGTTGTTTGGTTCTCAGCGGAACTTTGAGTAGAGATCGTAGGTTGTCCTCTTAGATCCCATCTGGCTACATGAGAAATTGAATATATAATGAAACAATGGCTATACTCATTTTACAATTATAACTGATTATATTCGTTGCCTTCATTTTGTCAGTCTCGAGCTGATCCTCATGAAATAATGATAGTAGTTCTCAAAGCTCTGCAAGAACTGACTGTGTGTTGGAAGAAAATTGGTGATTACAATATGAAGTGCAGGTGGTTTCCTGGCACTCTTGAACCTCAGAAAGGCAAAGCCATGGCAGTGAAGGACCACCCTGTTCATAATTCTGATTTACTTGCGCAGTCCTCCATTCTTGAGAAATATGCAATCATGAATCCACCAAATGTGGTGAAGTTTGAAGTGCAGGTAAATGCACTCATCCTGTTTGTTCTTGCTTTTACATGTATACGAACGAGGAAATATTCATATGGGAAAAGGGTCGAAAAGCTGATAAAAGGTAAACCTAGTGTAAAATCAAGGCATAGTCTGATATGGCTGATGCATTCATTGTTTTGACAGCTTTACAAAACTTACGAGGAAAAATACTTGCTTGATCTACAAAGAGTCGAGGGTCCTCAGTTACTCTTCTTGGATCTTTGTGCAGCTTTCCTTGTACAGCTCAGAGTCCTTTAATCATGCTCCGTGTCCCTTGGCTGTCTTTCATTGTTCTAGGAAGCTCATGTTGCAATTATGCATTTCAACTTGTTCCTGTCTTAAAGAATTCATTTTGCAGTTATGCATTTCAACTTGTTCCTGTATTAAAGAATAAAAAACTTTTTTTTTTTTTTTTGCAGGCATGCATTTCAAGCTCGTGTTTCAATCATGCATTTCATTTTATTTTTTATTTTTATTCTTGTATGGGTCACGCAATTACAAAATTGCGTCCAAATGAGATACTAAACGCACTTGAAGAATGTCCACTGCATTTTAAGTTGTAAATGAGATAACTGCGGCCATTTGCGGTCAAATAATTTTTTTAAAGAAAAGAAAAATATATAGGATTTTTTAGTGCATTTTTGACTAAAAAAGTCCTAACTTATGCATTTATTTAATTAAATAAATTAAAAATAATTTGTACTAATAAAAAATATTAATATATTCATTCAACTCGTTTTTTTCTAACTAACGTAAAAAAATAAATATATAGATGTTGTTAGTGTATTTCTTAACATTAACTAAAAAATATAAATATGAATAGAAAAATTGATGTATATATATAATAAAATAAAATAAGGATCATATATGTAAATAAAAACATGTAAGATCTCAAGTTAATTTTAAAAATAATAGAAAAATATGACAATATTTTGAGTCATTTTATTTTATCATATAAAATATTATCTATGTAAAATAAAATAAAACTTAAAATATATTAACGGATAGATTAAGAAATGGTTGTTAATGACAATAAAATTCTAAACTAAAAAGATCATCATCATTCCTATAAAAGTAAAAAATAGATAAATATGTTATTTAACCCTAATTGTTTTTATTTTAATGTGTATATATATTATCTTAAAGATAACTGTTTCATATCAAGAATAAATAATTTTTATTTTGAAAAATAATTTTTATTTATATAAAGCATAAAAAAGTATAGATGAATTAGAATAATTTATTTAAAACATTAATTACATACAAAACAATTAATAAACAACTGTTATTTGAAAAAAAAAAGCTAAATATATAATCTAAAAAATTATAGAGAAGGGATATTTATATATAGAATGACAAATATTTCAAGTGTTAAAAATAAGAAATAATAATTTTTTTCTAAAACAAAGTTTAAGGAAAACGAAAGAAGAACTTTTTTAAAAAATATATTATAAAAAGTAAAGATAAAAACAAAAACAAATGGTGATAAATAGACTAAGTATAAAATAATAAACATTTCAAGTGTAAAGAAAAAAAACCCAAACAATTCTTTTTCAAAAAAACAAAAAACAAACTGCCTATGCTCTAGTATCCGCTAAAGTAAAAAAAATAAACAATTACGTATTGCCACTGCTATAGTGAAAATTAAAAAATACTTAGCAAATTTTCCACTGTTATCATATCCTCCACTATACAAAATAAAAAAATATTATGATTTTACCACTGCTACAATACCACAACAATAAAAAAAAATTAAAAATTAAAAATTATCATTCCTACAATGTTTTACCCATTTCATTTTAATATATTATATAGTGGCAATTGCTTAGTTGCTGACTTGACAATTATCTCATGCTATACATGAGTCCCACCAAAACATTTTTTAACATAAAAAAATATTTGCACATTTCTAACATGTTTTCCAGCGGCATCAAAAATTTTAATTATTACTTCAAAACGTGTTCTTCACAAATTTTATAATTTAAATCCATGTCTAATCATAATTTTAAATTAATTTGTGAATAAATTAATTTAATATAACCCAATCAATTTAATAAGTTTAAAAACAATCTACATGATTTATAAAAATATAATTTAAATTAAAAATTTTAAAAAAATTAAGATTTTGATATATTATATCAATTTAAGTTAACTTGATAAAATTACTAGCTTTAATAGATTAATAATTTTATTTTTTAGAATTATTATTTTTTATCTAAATATAAAATATCAAATAAACAAGAATAGCAAAGCAATGGAATAATCTTTTTTATGTAAGTAGAATGATTATAATAGATTTTAAAAAATAAATGCCTTCTAAGATTATAATAGATCTCAATTATTTTATTAGAAAACAAAATAAAAATTAAATAAAATTTAATAAAATAATATTTAAAATATACCTTTAATTAATTTTAAAAATAATATATAATATTTTAAATTAATTACATTTTAAAAAATTAATATTAAAAAAAAAAAGTTGGTTGTCATAGTGTACCTCGACCTTGAACCTTAAACCATATAAAAAAAGCTTATGCATTGAGACCTGTCAATTTAAATATGTGAACAAGGGTTTTTTTTATTATTATTATAGATAATATGTTATTTATTTTTTAAAATTTGACAACCTTAAATATCTAAAAAGTTAGAATGTTGATTTTTAAGCCTTAAAAAATTCATTTTCACCTAATATTTGTACTAAAAACACTAAGAAAACACCACAAAGATCTCAATAAAACCACTAATTATATGAAATTTATATTTAATCAGTTAAAAACCAAAAAACCAACTTGAATAAAGATTTTTTCTTTAGGCTTGATCTATTTTTTAACAACAAAAAACATATCTAAATAAAACTTCATTTCTCAAACGGAATCCATTGATATCAAAAATAAGTTTTGCACTTAAAAATAGCCCGTTTGTCAACTTTATCACATATCTCTATAATCCGTAACTCTCCCCTCTCTCTAGATTAAAATATTAACAAATTAAAGTTTTAGACTAAATCATTTACTCATCAAACTAAAAGGACCAAAAAGAAAATTTGATAAAATCCCAAGGCACAAAGGCATTGACACAACTTTTTTTTTACCAAAAAAAACTTCCAATAGTTTTTCTCTTTCAATTTATCTAGCACTAATTTAATAACAAGATTTTTTTTATGATTGAGATAACCTTATAAAAATAAGTTGAAACAAATTACCTTATAAAAATAAGTTGAAACAAATTATCACCCACGAATCACAATAAAACACAACCTTATAAAAGTAAATTGAAACAAATTATCACCCACAAATCACAATAAAAACACAAAATAAAATGGTCAAATTGAAAAGAAGAAAAATCTGATGACTAAAAGCAAAAACAAAACAAAACAAAAAGAAAAGAAAAGAAAAGAAAGAGGTTCAAAGTTCATACCACATTTGTTTTTCAATTTTAGTCCTCTCTTTTTCAATTTCTTTCAAACAATAAAATTGATTATTTTATATATAAAATCAAGCACCAACCCATTATTGAGATTTTTTTTTTATCACACTATGTATATAAAAAAAAAAGTCAAAATAAATTATTAACCCCAAATCTTAATCACCACAACAATAAATGATGAAATTGAAAAAACAATTAATGAAAAAAACTATAAAAAAAAAACACTAAAAACCGTAGTGTTTTTCCTCACAATTTATAATCTTGTTTTTAATATATTAGTGTGTTTCATATTTTTTTTCCTAATTGCTTTCAGTTACTTCACATCCTCTACTGATTAGTACTTAAAAGTATATTTTTATCAAAATTTTATATTATCATTTTGCATTTAAAATATTAATAATTTCTTAACTAAAACATATTTTATAATACAATTCTAATACTATAAGTGACACGATGAAAAAATTAATGTCTTCTCCCAAGTGCAAGAGTGTCGAAGTAATAAATAACCCGGCAAGACCGGGGTCGAACCACAGGGAGGTTAATTGTACAAATTATAATACAATAATAATAATAACAAAACAACAACAATAATAATAGTAATAACAATAATAACAACAATGACAATAACTATAATAATAATAATAATAATAATAA
>NW_011500501.1:72265-72343 GCF_000495115.2 Populus euphratica
AAACAATACTTGTAAATTTTTTTAGGGTGGACGATCGCCGTGATAGGTACACAAAGGCATTGACACAACTTTTTTTTT
>NW_011500501.1:77410-77679 GCF_000495115.2 Populus euphratica
ACCAGATTTTTCAAACTTATTGTGGTTACCCTGCAAAAGACCCAACCATTTCAACTTTTACCTTCTTGAACACCATTAGATTAAAGCTTTTTCCTTTTTCATTAAAAGATAAAGCTAAAACATGGCTACAAAATTTAAGACCAGGATCCATTCGTGCTTGGGATGAAATGCAACGACTGTTTTTGAAGACGTTTTTCTCATCTTACAGTACAAACTCTTTCAAAAGACAAATCACCACTTTTACTAAAAAACCAGGAGAAATATTTTAC
>NW_011500501.1:78169-112587 GCF_000495115.2 Populus euphratica
TGTCTTCTTTTAAGGAATGTCTCCATGAACAAGCCCATGCTTTAAACAGTTTCCAAAGGGCCAACCACAACCCGTACTCACAAATATACAACCCTCATTGGAGAAATCACCCAAATTTCAGTTGGAAGAGTGATAATAACAATGTACAAACTTCACAACTATCATTTCAAGCACACCATAATCTCCAAAATCTTCATGGATATGCACCTCCTTATGCTCCACCTCCTAGAATAAATCTTGAGGAAACATTGCATATATTTATTGAAAAGCAAAAGACAATCAATACTTAACTTGCTCAAAACATAACAAATTTTAAAGATACTCTTGCAAAATTGATATCTGCTCTCAGTTTTCAAGAGAAAGGTAAGTTTTCATCTCAACCACAACAAAATCTCAAGGGGCAATACAATGCAAATACAAGTAGTTCCAGAAGCCAACACATGGATCAAGTCAAATCAGTCACTACTCTTCGTAGTGGTAAGGTTATTAAAAAACCCACTCTTGAATCTTGTGAGAAAGATGACGAGTCAATATATATATGAGATCCTTTTCTAAATTTTAATGATATTAAAAATAAAAAAAATTCAAAAAACATTCACAAAATTTATATTCATGCCTTTTTTTTAATTTGTATTCAAATCAAATATATATTCAATAATGTTAAAATATAGTAATTTATATATTCACTACATGAAATAGTTTCAAAAAATTATAAATAACTCTTACATTCATATTATTATAAAAAATAAACTTTATCCAATTGCTATTTGTATAATATATTTTGGTATTTAATGAATAATTAATTTTACTTTTTCTCCGCAAGCATGCTTTGCCTAACCTTTTCTTTTCAAGTTTAACATCGGGCTTTTGTTAATTTTTTTTAAAATTTTATTTTTGAATATTTATTTGATTTTAAATTTATTTTTATTAAATTAAAAAAATATTATTAAACTAGTACAGTAAAGTTCATGACAATATTTAAGAAATAGTAATCTTAATTTTTTTTATAAAATTAACACAATCAGAAGCAAAAAACACAGAGGTTCCTATGATGTAACGCTCTTCAGTTGCATGGGAGTGGGAGCAGGAAGACTGAATTACCAAATTTCAAGTTTTCAAAACGGAGAGATCGGCTCTTCTTTTGTCCATGGATGTTACTGCTAGAGGCTTGGATTTTCAGAGAGTTAGATGTAGTAATCAGTATGATTCACAGGTTTTCTTCTATATTTGCAGAAGGCACTTGAGTCATTTATCTTATTGCTGAGGCATGACTTTCCGATAAAAGGCTATGTAGTTTTGAGTTGTATTTATAGCATGCAATCCTTGAGATGCTTTTTGGTTGTATTAATTATATCGAAGTTGTTCAGATCTTTCTTCAATCATTGCATCTGGCATCTATATATTTGCCTATTATCTCTATCTTGCTGCCCCTTTAAGCCTGAATTTCTTCTCATGTTGATGCATTGCTTTTCATTTCTATCTTCAGCCAAGGATGAATAAACTGGCTCAGAATGCATTTTGTTCAGAATTTTTATGGTGAAGAAACTTCATTTGGGTCATGTTTCCAGAAGCTTCGGGCTGAAGCAGCAGCTGTCGTTGGTTGGACAATCATTCCAAACTCAATCAAAGAAGAGGAAGAGAGAAGGGAAGGAAAAGGGACTATCAAATAAGAGAAAGGCCACCAGTAAAACAAGAGCCTAAAAGTAAACATGAATTTTTTGAAATATGGCAGATTGATGAGACTATAGACAGATGCTGAAAGCAATAACACTGGACATGTTGCAAATCGTAGGCATACCAATCAGTATTTATGCGCTGACTTCCATGGTTTTTGAACTTGGGAGTTCGCCACTGGGCATCCGAATGTGACTTAAGCATATAGGTTCCTTGACTCTCAAAATCGTACAAGGATAAATTAGCTGTGGCTTGAGATTTTGTATTGAAATTCAGTAATTACAGTTGTAGTGCATACAAGTTAATAGTTTTTCTTATATTCATTGGATTACTGTACTCAGAGATCTGGTGACTCTGACTCATCCTGAGCCACTGGTAAACAAATCAAGTATATGCATATCATAACCATCTAGTGGTGGCCAAGTGGTAAGGACTTGGGATCAAGAGGTTTGCTCTCTCTATGGTCTCAGGTTCGAGTCCTTAGTTGCTCATATGATGGTAACTGGAGGCTTACATGGTCGTTAACTTCAGGACCCGTGGGATTAGTCGTGGTGCACGCAAGCTGGCCCGGACACCCATATTAATCTAAAAAAGTATATGCATACCATGAAATAAGGTTGTGAAAAATGCAAGATTCCCTCAAAACCACGCCCACGCCCACGCCCAAATCGAAAAACCAAAAACAGAATCTTAGATATCTCCCTCCTTGTATTACTTACTGAACTAGTGTGTTTTGTGTTGGCCGACCATGCTGACATGTTTTTCATTCAACAAATTTCTCGCAAACTTTCAAATCTAGCACACTCAGATTTGATCGATTCCAAAATCGTAACTTTAGTTCAACAAGGACACTATGTAGATGCCTTGCAATTCTACTCTAGAAATCCCCTAAACGCTACCAGGTTCACGTACCCTTCTCTCCTAAAGGCCTGTGGTTTCCTTTCAAATCTTCAATATGGAAAAACAATTCATTCTACAATCATCACCAAAGGCTTCTTCTACTCCGATCCTTACATCACTACCTCACTTATCAATTTTTATTTTAAATGCGGGTCATTTGGGAATGCAGTTAATGTGTTTGATAAATTGCCTGAGAGTGAAGTGTCAGGCCAAGATGTAACCTTTTGGAATTCTATAGTTGATGGGTACTTTCGATTTGGACATAAAAAGGAGGGTATAGCTCAGTTTTGTAGAATGCAATTATTTGGTGTTAGGCCTGATGCCTACTCATTGTGTATTCTACTGAGTGCGTCTGATGGGCATTTGGGATATGCGAAGCAAATTCATGGTTATAGCGTTAGAAAAGTGTTTTACGGTGACCCTTTTTTGGACAGTGCACTAATTTATATGTACTTTAGTTGCGGTAGACCTCTGGATGCGTGGCGTTTGTTCAAAGATTTGGAAGATAAGGGCAATGTTGTAGCATGGAATGTGATGATTGGAGGATTTGGTGAGAATCGCTTGTGGGAAAATAGCTTGGAAGTATATATGTTAGCGAGGAATGAGAATGTCAAACTTGTTTCAGCATCCTTTACTACTACTCTAAGTGCTTGTTGTCAGGGTGAATTTGTTAGTTTTGGCATGCAGGTTCATTGTGATCTGGTTAAGCTGGGTTTTGAGAATGACCCTTATGTTTGTACTTCACTATTGACTATGTATTCCAAGTGCAAGTTGGTTGAAGATGCCGAAAATGTTTTTGATCAGGTTTCTGTGAAAAAGACTGAATTATGGAATGCAATGATCTCGGCATATGTTGGTAATGGACGCTCTTATGATGGTTTGAAAATTTACAAACAGATGAAGTTACTTCAAATTCCACCTGATTCTCTTACAGCAACAAATGTTTTATCATCTTGCTGTTTGGTTGGTTCATATGATTTTGGTAGGTCGATTCATGCAGAATTAGTAAAAAGACCTATTCAAAGTAATGTTGCTCTACAGAGTGCTCTGTTGACCATGTACTCAAAATGCGGTAATAGTGATGATGCTAATTCAATATTTAACACAATAAAAGGAAGGGACGTAGTTGCATGGGGTTCCATGATATCAGGTTTTTGCCAAAATAGGAAATACATGGAGGCTTTGGAATTTTACAACTCAATGACAGTCTATGGGGAGAAACCAGATTCTGATATTATTGCAAGCGTTGTGAGTTCTTGTACAGGACTAAAGAATGTCAATCTCGGTTGCACTATCCATGGATTTGCTATTAAAAGAGGGTTGGAACAGGATGTTTTCGTAGCAAGTTCCCTGGTAGATATGTACTCCAAATTTAATTTCCCAAAGATGTCTGGAAATGTATTTTCTGATATGCCACTTAAGAACCTTGTAGCTTGGAATTCTATAATATCTTGCTATTGCAGGAATGGCCTCCCAGACTTGGCCATTAGTCTTTTTTCTCAATTGTCACAGTATGGCTTGTTTCCAGATTCTGTCTCTATTACAAGTGTCCTTGTTTCTGTTTCGTCAGTTGCAGTACTACGTAAAGGAAAGGCTGTGCATGGGTATCTGACAAGACAGAGGATTCCAGCTGACCTTCAACTAGAGAATGCTCTGATTGATATGTATATCAAGTGTGGATTCTTGAAATATGCCCAGCATATCTTTCAAAACATGCTTCAGACAAACTTGGTTACCTGGAATATAATGATTGCTGGTTGTGGATCACATGGGGATTGGTTGAAAGCAATGGGATTATTTGATGAGATGAAAAGTTTTGGAATCGCTCCTGATGATATTACTTTCATTTCTCTTCTGTCATCTTGCAACCATTGTGGTTTCATTGAGGAAGGGCTAAAAATTTTTCAATTGATGACGGTGGAGCATGGGATTGAGCCAAGAATGGAGCATTATGTAAATATTGTTGACCTCTTGGGCCGTGCAGGACGCCTGGATGATGCTTATGCTTTTGTGAAAAACTTGCCTATTGAACCTGACAGGAGTATTTGGCTATCTTTGTTATGCTCATGCAGAGTTCATCATAATGTTGAGCTTGGTAAGCTGGCAGCTCATAAGCTATTGGATATCGAACCAAGTAGGGGCAGCAATTATGTTCAACTTTTGAATCTTTATGGAGAAAATGAATTGCAGGACAGGGCTGCAAACTTGCGGGCTTCAATGAAAGAAAAAGGCTTAAAGAAGAGTCCTGGGTGCAGTTGGATTGAAGTAGGGAATAGCATTGATGTTTTCTTCTCTGGTGATTGCTCGTCTCCGAGGACAATAGAGATCTATGACTTATTGAATAGTCTTAGGAGAAACATGCGAAAGAAAGGAGGTCATTATGAAAGTGTTGAGGCCTTGCAAGAATGACATCCTGGAAGGGATGAATTGCTCCCCAAAAGGAATCCGTTAATGTTCTACCAATTGCTTTGACAGCAAAGACGTGTTGCTCAAGTTTCATTTGAAGATTAAGAAGTAAATTGAAATGATACTATATGATTCAAAAAAAAAAAGTTAAATAAAAAAATTTAAATTCTAATGTAATTATATTTATTGTTTGATTTTACGTTGCCTGCAATAAATTTTAATTTGATAATTAGATTAAACTGAAATTTTAGTAGTAATTTCCAGATATATTATTTTAAATTAAGTTAAAGATCAATTAGATTTTAAAACAATCTTACGATACAGGTTAACAAATACAATATAAATTTTATTATTAGTTGCCTTTTAAGTTGTAGATTTCTTATTTAAAGATGATTAAATTTTCTCATAATATAATAATATTTAGTATTTTTTTTTAAGTTTTCTAATTCTATAAGGATTTTTAATATTTAATAAATAAAAACATAGTTTTAAGTGTGACCACTATTCCTTAGTATTTTAAAATTCTTTTTATATAATTTTTTTTTAATTTTAACTACACAAGAAAATGAGGATGGAAATATTTAATGATAAATTATTTTTGGGCTAAATTATTTCTTTGTAACCATCTGAATTATGTTAAGTTACACATTTGTTGTTTTATTTCATTATTTAGATATTTATATTTAGTTTAGGACTTATGTTTTAGTTCGGGTTTGTTTTGGCTCAAAATCAATATTTTAGAATTATTTTAAACATTAGACCTGTATTATTTGATTATTAGTTTGGGTTTATTGGCTAGCAATCCAATAAAGATTCATTAGGGTTATTTAGAAACACTATATATTGTTTTCTTTGCGGTAAAATTCAATAGTCATGATGTTTTGAATAAACTAGTGATTCTTTTTGATGAAATGAATATTAAATTTGACTTATCTAGATATAACTGATCTTGTGATGTTTTTTCATACTTTGAGTTCTTGATTTTAAAACTAGCAATTCTTGAATAAATAATATTTTCATGCCTTTGCCCTTATAAAAAATAACCTTTAAAATTGGCTAAGTATTAAGGTGTTTTTTAAAAGTTATTAGTTATTACTAAATTAATTATAGATAAATAAGTCTTTTTGTATTTCAAAAATATAATGAAATGACTAAAATACTATTGGAGGCAAATAAAAAAATAAAACTAGCCTTAATTGGATTTTTTATATTTTCATAATAGTTTTTTTTGTTATCATTATGTCAACTGAGGATAATTTGATACTTTTATAAATATAAAAAATAAGAAAAAATATAATAAAATGATCAAAATACCTTTAGAAGCAATAAAATAAAATAAAAATGGTTTCCAAAGGCTTTTTTGTATTTTTTACAATGATTTGTTTTGTTAGTATCAGATTAGCTAAAGGTTAATTTAATATTTAAATAAATATACAAAATAAAAAAAAATAAATTAATTGGCACATAAGAGGTGTCTATGGTCTTTGGGTGGTGCATGCAGATATTCTTAGCAGCTAAAATCTCTTTCTATTGAAAGTATTGCTATGTTATCTTTTTTATGGTGTAGTGTATCAATTAGTGGTAACATGATTTATTGTTGGCGACACTTTTTTTCCCTTCCTTGTTTATTTTTTTCTCATCCTCTTAAAACTAATACTAACCATGCAAAATTTTATAGTTGTCCTCTAATTTATAGGAATTTTTTATTTTTATTATTATTTTTTTGATTTTTAATTTCTTACTTTGCTATTTTGTAAAATTTTAATTTTTTTTTTCAATCTCATCATTCAATCACAATTTATGAAATGTTAGTTTTTTCAATTTAGCTCTTATTTTTTTTAATTTTTTAGCCTTTTGTTAAATTATTTTTTCTTTTTAATTTTACCATTCAATCAAAGATAAAATTTATTTTGTATTTCAATTCAGATTTTTATTATTTTAATTATTACTTATTATTTTTAATCGTTTTGTATAATTTTTTTAATTTATTTTTTTAATATTTTATAAATTAAAAATTAAATTTTATGGTTTTTTTAGATAAAGTGTTTATGATCTAATAATTTGGATCATAAATTTAAAAAGTTAATATGAATTGATATTATTATTATTTTTTTTAAAATAACTTTATGATTTTTATTATTTTTTTATATTAATTTTTTTTTAAATAATTTTATGATTTTTATTATTTTTTTATATTAAGTTAACTTGTTTTATGATTTGAATCTGAATGTGAAGCGAAAAATCAAATTAGCTCATATTTTATTATCAGAATTATAAATTTATTATGGTAATTGGAGTTGGTTTAAATTAATTTATTAATATTTTTTTATTATGTAATTAAATTAAAACTAACTTATTTAAAACGGTAAAATCAGTTGAAAAAAAGAATAAAAAAAAAAAAGAGAGCTCACGGTGGAGCACGGGTAAGTTAATCATAATCAAGTTCGTCAAAAGATGACTAGTGACAAGCAGTCTTGCTCCGATCTCAAAGCTAAAGGCTTGCGCGAGCGTACAAAGCGAAAGGCACCTAGTTGAACCAACCCAAGGTCATAGTCAGATAACAGGTAGACAGAAACAGACTCCAATTTCTTTCATTTTTTTCTCTTTATTTTTTCAATTTTGGCACACAGGTGGTGTCATAATACCATACATACGCAGAGACGGAGAAACAAGAGAAACTAAAACTGAAAACCTTACCTCTCCTCCATCTCTAACCCTTCTAGATCTTAGTGGATTGGTGATTGATTTGTCATATTATAAGATAGCAACAGAAAGAGGAAGATGCTGAGATTCTTAAAAGGAGTGGTGGGTGGATCTGGTACCGGACTGAAAGATCTCCCTTACAATATCGGCGATCCTTACCCTACCGCTTGGGGATCCTGGACTCACCATCGCGGAACCTCCAAGGTTCAATTTAAAATCCTTCGATTTTTACGCTAGGATTTATTTATCTTATTGTAGTGTACTACTACTAATGGACGACGAATTGGTTCTTTTTGATCATGTTTAAAATGTAATTCATTGTGGTATGTGAACCTGGATGAGGATTCGTTTTTTTTTTTTCATGTTGATTGATTTTCAGGATGACGATGGTGGATCTGCGGTGTCCATATTTTCTCTTTCTGGAAGTAATGCAATGGATGGCCATTTAGCAGCTGGCCGTAATGGTGTCAAGCGTCTTCGTACTGTGAGTTTGCCTTTTCTCTATCCTTTTATTTTTATTATGTAGGCTGAGGTCTTCTCAAGCACAGTAACCCATTTGGCATGCTTGCTTCTTCTTGAAATTGTTCAGTTGCAAAGCTTAACTTTTATGATTCCTATTTTTTTGGCTTATCTTTTTTGAGGCTTGTTGTTTCTATGGGCAAACTTCAATAACATTAGGTGCTTACAATCTTTGACCCATTCTTATGTCGTCGACAAGAGAAGAAATTTGTTGTGTGATCATAAGGGTTATTTCTATCTTTTTTTTTTTTTTTGAAATTTACCTTTTCAAACACCATTTCCCCACTAGCATTGAAGCTGCTGTTGCTTCTTTCCAGGTCAGACATCCAAATATCTTGTCATTTCTTCACAGTACTGAAGTTGAAAGTGTTGAAGGCTCTAGCTCAAGGGTTACTATATATATTGTAACAGAGCCTGTTATGCCGCTATCTGAGAAGATCAAGGAACTAGGTTTAGAAGGCGCACACAGGTATGACTGCTCTAATGTGCTGGAGTTGCTTTACTCTTTTGCTCATTCCATCTCTGATGGCCGCACGCCCAATCCCTCCCCTCCTCTTTTTTATTACATGATTTCTAACTCATGCATTGCTTTTCATTCTTATCATGATAATCTATTGGTAGTGCACAAGCACACAGCCTAGGCAATGTTTCAGGATCATGTTGTTTTAGCTGGATGTTTACCATCTCCTCCTGTAATTCCTTGTTTACAATCTACCATGCTCTCCACATGAGATAACACACGATTCATATGATGGTGGCACATGTTGAGAATGACTATTACAAATTGAACCCATCTCAACTAGGCTAAGCCTTATCCAAGAGTGCTTTGGCCAGTTTCCTCCACTTTGTCATTTCTGGGGCAATCCTGCCTTTTTCAATTACCGTTGAATGATAGGGTTCGTTATAATTTTCATTATATTCTTTTCCTGGCAGGGATGAGTACTATGCCTGGGGGCTGAACCAGATAGCTAAAGCTGTGAGCTTCTTAAATAATGATTGTAAACTTGTAAGCACTTCCAACTCCATCAACTCCATATGTGATCAGCAAAATTGATCAACTCCTGTCTCCTTTCTCTAGTCTTCATTGTTTGCATCACTTTCTGACTATCTTTGGTCACTGCAGGTACATGGTAATGTTTGCTTGGCCAGTGTTGTTGTTACACCAACTTTAGATTGGAAGTTACATGCTTTTGATGTTCTATCTGAGTTTGATGGAAGCAATGGGAATGCAACTGGACCAATGCTGGTAATTCAAGTGTCTGGAAGTGAGCGATAGATGGACATTTCTTGTTACTCTTATAGTAGATTTATTTTGTACTATATTCCTAAATTTCAAAATTGAGCAGCTTTTGCAAGTAGGATAGACTCTGATTACTTCTTGAGAATTGCTTTAAGAAGTTTGTTTCTTGTAAATTGATTTACATCGACGAATAAACTTGTTCTCTTGGAAAGTTTTTTTGTAATTTAGAATAAGGCTTACACAGCCTGTTTTGTTCTGTCCTCATGTTTCTCACTGATGAAATGTTTCAATTATGTTATAAATTTTCAGCATATTCTTCCATTAATCAACTATAGAATTCTTTATGGTGGTGGATGGTCGATTTAGGAGCTACCACTGCTGATATTCTTTCTGTTTTTCATAGTTTAACTTGGATTTGTTTTAAAGATTAGAAATGGTTATAGCTGGATGGGTTTAAGTGTATGTTTTTTATTTTTCCAGCAATATGAATGGCTTATTGGATCACAATATAAACCAATGGAGTTGGCTAAGTCTGATTGGGTTGCAATAAGAAAATCTCCACCTTGGGCCATTGATTCTTGGGGCTTAGGTAAGTCTGTTTTGCTCCATTTTTAGATGGTTGCTTAATTATACCATACTTTGGTCAGTTAAAATGGTGGTGCAACTTTGTATTCATTGACAAACTACGATCTTGGAATTTGTTTGTTGTGCATGCCTATCCTGATCTGTTCAATTAAAATTGGAACTCTGCCTTTCATTGGGACAAGATAATCCATATTTAAATATATTTTCATTGAGATCCTAGTTTTGGAGGTTCATGTGAACATGATGCTGGTTATGTGGACCCATCTCCTTGATTGCCACGTGTGTGCCACATGGCAATTTAAAAAAAAAAACCAAATGATCTGACATTTATATTTGTTCACTTAACAACAAAATATTTCCATTGAGAGACATGTGATCATTTTTACAGGAAAAGCAAACTTGTTGCTAGTCTATTATTTTAAGTATTTGTATTGGTCAATTCTCCTTCCCATTGGACAAAGGGAATGCCTCTCCATGCATATTACTAATGGAATGGCTTTTGAAGTTTTCTCTGTTCTAACAAGTCCTCAACATAAGACAAGCTCTTCAAGAAAACTTTTGAATTACTCTAGGCATCTTCAAAAATCTTTCAATTCTTATTGAAATGCTATTGTAGTTGATCCATGCGAACCATTGAAAACTATTTTACCCACCACATTCCTATCCACTTATATTTCAATTCCTCTTAGTCATACTCTTATGCTTTGCCCCATAGTCCATATTCTCCCAGGAATTTCCTCGCTTTCCCTTTAGTCTTCTTGAATAACCCTCCCTTTATTATATAAGTTGTATCTTTCCACTCACCTTTAGATTGTTAGATCCCCCAACAATCATTTTGCATCATTTGCTTCGTGCTTCTGGGTCAATTTTATCAAGTATGAGAAAATTTTCAAAGTTCAACTTTTTTTATCCACTAGCTTTTCATCTGTCATCCTTATGCACTGTTCATCGCAATTCTTGTTTGTTGTTAAAGCATCCTAAATTTAATATGTGTTGAGGCAAAGAAATGTGTGGGAAAAATAATCTTTAGTTATTTTTATTTTCTTCTATGCAAGTTTCTGCAGACAATCTGATTGTTTTTCTTTTTTCCTTTCTGGTTTTGATTGATAGGATGTCTTATATATGAACTTTTTTCTGGTATGAAGTTGGGTAAAACAGAAGAGCTGCGTAACACATCTTCCATTCCAAAGGTTTGCCTTCAGGAATTTATTTACACACATTAGCCATGATGATAGTTTTAGGCACTGTTTCATGGCTTCTTTCTGCGTATCTTAGTTTGTCCTTGGTGATTGACTTCAACTCATAATTTATTTTCGTTTGCACCACCTATGTTTTTTCCCTTCCCCAGTCTTTACTTCAGGATTATCAGCGCCTGTTGAGTTCTATGCCCTCTCGCAGGATGAATACAGCAAAGCTCATAGAAAATAGTGGTGAGTTCTTGTTATGAGTTAATTGTAGTTTATGTTCTTGGAGGAACTTTTTAGTCCTACTAACAGCATGTCTGATATCAAATCCATATTAAATTCATTAGAATTGAATTTGTTTTGCTAAAATTCATGTTGCTTTCTTCTTGTTCTTTTTTTTTTTTAATAAATTTGTAGGGATTTGAATTCCACAGGATGGAACTTGTCAATTTAGAACAAAAAAATGATGAAATTTCAACTATCCACCTCAAAATGTGCATTCATAAAAGTTTTAAGGATAACTTTGGCTTTTAAGAAATTGTAACCAAACAACAATATAGACACAAGTAATTGGGCTGGTTGAATTGCCTTTAGTACCCCCTTTTTATTTACCTGTATTTACATTCCTATGCTTTAGGGGATTTTGGTTTTCCAAAAATAGGCCCTGAATCAGCTGAATTCTTGAGCAAATCTGAATCCTCCAGGCAATGATTTGAAAGTGTACAAAAATCATGGCTTGTAAAAGCCATTTCAGTTCATTTCTAATTTGTATCAATCATACCAAACATTAACGTTGGGTAAAATTATGAATTCTGTTGAATTCATCACAATTATTTACTTTACAAGCATCCTCTATAGAATGAGATTAGGAATTTTCTCCACCTATTCGTCTAGTTTAGTTCCTGTAGCTATCTTAACCAATTAAAGTTAGATTTTTCTGTAGTTATATTGCCATTAGTATGTGTAGATTACCTGCATAAGAGAAGTGTAAAATGTTAAGATGGCATTTTCATTGCAGAAAGAGGGCTTGGGCAACTAAATTTATAGTGTTCCCTATGGCAATCCCAATTTGATAACCCAAGAACGATTCTTGGCTGCACTAAAATGATTGGGTAACAGATGGACACTTATAGGATATGCTGATCAGAGTGTTCAAGTGCTCTAGCTATGTATCTGAGCTGTATTCATTGGCCTTGTCTTCTTAGTTTCTGAAGAGAGTTGAGGAGCATTATTTGATCTGGCCACCAGAGCAGGAGAGGAGAAAGTAGGAGTCAAATCTGATTTTGGAAACTCTTAAGAACGGAATAGAAGAAGCTGATTAGGCTTTCATGGTTGCAACAGTTTAGATAAATATTTATAGGAAAATGTTGTTCTACCCCCATGCTCAATTGGACTGCATGAGTTCAGACACGTGTTTTTTTCTATTGTTTCTATAACTTCCAATTTTGCTTTTAGCTTTCCATTTTACTATACCGATATTTTTACTAATGGATTTTGCAGAATACTTCCAGAATAAGTTGGTAGACACCATACATTTTATGGAAATTCTTACTTTGAAAGACAGTGTTGAGAAGGACACCTTCTTCCGCAAACTTCCAAATTTAGCAGAGCAACTTCCTCGCCAAATTGTACTGAAAAAGGTGGGAAAGTTCAGATTCTAATGTTTATGTAAACATAAATTTCATACTCTTATAGGTTTTTCCTGTTTTTGTATTTATCTTGGTTTCTGCAGTTACTTCCTTTATTAGCTTCTGCCCTTGAATTTGGTTCTGCTGCTGCTCCTGCTTTGACTGCATTGTTGAAAATGGGTTCTTGGCTTTCATCTGAAGAATTTAGTGTCAAGGTCTTTTCTTTTTTCCCATCTGTTTGCATTTATCTTATTTTCATGAGTCATGGTTGGTTTAAAGATTTCTATAACACTTCTCTTGAAGTGCCAAGATGTTGTCATCATTTGTATAGTACTGTCATGTCATGGAGGTAAGTTCCTATTTTTTGCAGGTGTTACCGACTATTGTGAAACTTTTTTCCTCCAATGATCGTGCTATTCGTGTTAGTCTCCTGCAACATATTGATCAATATGGAGAGTCATTATCAGCACAAGTTGTTGATGAGCAAGTATGCATCATTGATCAGTGACTTCATATTGTTTTTATTCAAGCAAACTAGATAATTTTATTTGGAATATGGTCTTCATAATATTGTAATTCTCAATGGGGATAATGTGGCCAGGTTTTCCCTCATGTTGCTACTGGGTTCTCTGATACATCTGCTTTTCTTCGTGAATTGACTCTTAAATCCATGCTGGTTTTGGCACCTAAGGTACTTGTATGACTTTTGCAGTGGCCATATGTGACCCTTGTAATTATTGCTGTTTTTCTGCTTGAGGTTTACTGGTTCATTCCGTGTTATGCTTGTAAGTAATTAATTGTGGTTTTCGAGTTCTTCCTGAATGTTGCTTTTGTTTCACCTGAAATTGCAGCTTTCTCAACGTACTATTTCGGGCTCCTTGCTGAAATATCTTTCGAAGTTACAGGTCTGTATGATTTATTTGTTGATACAACTGAAGTCTGTTTAGATTACTTTGTTACCATTTAGACTGCCTTAGGCTGCATTTCTTTTGGCTTTACTTTGAAGTTCTTTCCTTTCAGTTGATGATCCTTTTTCCCCCTGTCCTATTTTAATATATTATCTGTAGTTTAATAGGTTTGTTTTTTGTAGGTTGATGAAGAGCCTGCAATTAGAACAAATACCACCATATTACTTGGGAATATCGCAAGCTACTTGAATGAAGGGGTAAGAATGAGCGAATTGTCATGTTGCCTTTAATTCTATGCATCAAGAATCTTTCTATTCTTGTTGAGGATGATCAATCTTGTAGTTCTATTGATTTTATGTAATCATTGATTAATTGAGAATTTACTAGATTTTCTTTGTGAAAATGTTCTCTTGTTTGTTTGAATTACAAGCAGACAAGGAAGAGAGTTCTAATTAATGCTTTTACAGTTCGAGCACTGCGTGATACTTTTTCTCCTGCCAGAGGAGCAGGTATAAAACTGTACATTCTGTTCATTTACTATTTGCTCTTTTGATCATGTTCTTATTCTGAGAAAAGTTTCATTCATTTCAAGTTTTTATTTTTTCCTACAACCTATGTGAAATAATTTTTTTTTAGATGTAATCTAGTGCCTTTACATCCTGGTGTTCTGCACAATGCCTAAAATAAACTTGTATTATGGCAGGAGTAATGGCTTTGTGTGCCACTAGTTCTTATTATGATGTCACTGAGATCGCAACTCGGATTCTTCCAAATGTTGTTGTACTTACCATTGATCCTGACAGGTTATATTTTCTCTGGATGATTTTTACATATTTTAGTGTTTTCCCTGCATTGCACAAGAATTGAAATGCTCTCTTTCTTTTTCTTCTTACCAGTGATGTTCGATCAAAATCTTTTCAAGCAGCTGAACAGTTTTTGCAAATAGTGAAGCAATACCATGAGGTGTGCTTATGAATTGCTGTTGCTTTTATTTCAACATGCTTTCTGTTTTCAATATGGGCACATAGAAATTTGAAGAGATTACTAAGTATGAGTGCACATGCATTATAAAGGATATTAGATGGACAGCCTATACAAACCAAGTTCTGCTGCTTTCTCAGTCAATACTTGCACGCACTCATGCAGAAATGGTATCTCTTGTGAAATATTTGCTATCTGGTTCACTGAACCTTCTCCTGCCCCTGCCTCACCCAGGCAATGGACCATTTATTCCATTTTATATGCAACCGTCCATTTGTTAGTATGCTTGACTGGGAGAAGCTTATGATGTCAAATGTGAAAAGCTTTCTGGTTGCCATGTCATAGTTTCTGCTCGCTACAGTGATAACTTAACATCTGTTTGTATGTCAATCTTGTCATGCCAATTCCTTGGAAATTGCTTCTTAATTATATTGGTTAAAGAAGTCCAAAGTCTTTAGTAATGTCTGTTGTTGATGTCCTTCATTCTGCTATTCTCTTTTACTCTATCTCCATGACATGGCTGGTCATAATTTAGAGGTGTCCATGATCTGGTTCACTTCCAGCAAGATGCTGTTGATTTTAATTTCAAAGCATTGGGTTATATTGATTTTTTCCCTCTTTGGTCATTTGTAGACAAATGTTGGAGACACAGCTGGAGCTGCAAGCACAGGAATCTCATCAATACCAGGAAATGCTAGTTTACTTGGGTAAGTGGTTTTGGAACTCGTCATGTTGGAACACTTTGAAATGCTCTTAATTGGCACTGGTCCTTTAATAGCTGGGATTTAATCACCTGATGTAACTGGTAAATTGAGTAGGGTTGTGGGTTTTTTTTCATGTACTATCATTGCTAGGAGCAAATCTTAATGTTATGCATTCTGAATGTGTATGTTTTTTTTTCCCCTTTCAACCTCTTCTCCCCCATTTTTGTTGTGTTCCTTTTCTGCTAGAGGTTGACATTAGAGTTTATTTGTACTCTCTTATCCTATATTTTTAATATATTGCACATCAATCAGATTCTTTTGACAGCATTTGTTAAGCACGACTTGGTTGAATGATCTATTTTTTTTTAGTCTTAGTCGTAGCGGTGCACATTAATAAATCAAAATTGTGTATTCAAATGCTTACAAGTTACATCACACCAATCTCAATGATTGCATGACACCTTATCAATGCATTTCTGTTTGCAGTGTCTAACTTAAGGCAGTTAAAACTATGCATAAAGTAATGCTTCGCTCCATTAATGATGTTTTTGTCAAGTTTTTGTTTTTAACATGCATATCTCCTGGCTACAGTCTTACTCCATGAATTTTGTACTTAATCTGAAACCATTTTTTATCATTCAGATGGGCCATGAGCTCCTTGACTAGCAAAGGTAAACCTTCAGAACAAGCTCCACTTGCTCCTGCAAATTCTGGCGTTCCTCTATCTTCCACAACCTCCAATGCCAGCTCAGGTATACATCTTGATTGTTTGTTTTGCATTTTTTATGGGTTTAAATGGAGGAGAGTGTCTATTTGACCACTAGTCAAGTATCTTAATGGCCAATGTGTTTTCTGAGGGCATGCCAATCATGCTGTGTGAACTGCACATTGATATTAGATGGTGAAATGCACTGTTGATTCAGCAATGCTTGCTGCAGCATTGCTTATGCCTGCTTTTATTATGATGCATTTATCTATCAATTCAATATCTGATCACTGTTTTGTATGGTGATCATAGTGATGGACTCTCCGAGTATAGCACCAGCCCGGGTAAATTCCAGCGGAGACTTGGCTGATCAACCTGTACCGGAGTCCCCAACTTCAACAGATGGCTGGGGAGAAATTGAAGATGGAATTCATGAAGAGCAGGGTAGTGACAAAGATGGGTGGGATGATATTGAACCTCTTGAAGAGCCAAAGCCTTCTCCAGCTCTTGCAAGCATTCAAGCAGCTCAGAAGCGGCCTGTCTCACAGCCAGTTTCACAGCAAAAAGCACAAGGTGATATCATCATACACATAACTATAGTTCAATTACGTTGCATCTCCTTGCCACCTGTTCTCCTGATGGTACGTTTATCAAGTCTCTTTAATTAGCACTTTTACCCTTTCTTCAGCTGCAAGTGTGCGACCAAAAAGTACTGGGAGGGCGACAAAAGATGAAGATGATGATTTATGGGGTTCTATAGCTGCCCCTGCTCCAAAAACCAATAAAAAGCCTTTGAATGTCAAATCAGCTACAGCACTTGATGATGATGATGATCCCTGGGCTGCGATTGCTGCTCCCCCACCTACTACGAGGGCCAAACCACTGGTGGCTGGTAGAGGCCGAGGTAAACCTGCTGCTCCAAAATTGGGCGCGCAAAGGATAAACCGGACATCCTCGTCTGGGATGTAATTCAGGGACAGAGAACGAGGATGAAAAATCAAGTTCTGTAAATTTTTGTTATGGTGACTGGTTTTCGCATTAAGATAGAATGGATCCTAGTCGCCAGGAGTTGTATCTTGTACTGCCTGCCAACATAATTGATTTGTAATATCATTCATTTGTACATCATATTCCTCTATCTGTTTTGTTTCTACTTCAGGATGACTGTTGCCTGCTCGAACGCTTTGCGATGTATGTTGGGTAAATTAGTTTCTGCAGCAGCTTGTATTTTGAAATGGCAAATTCACGGAGCATGTAGACATGCTTAAGATGTAATGCACATGATTGGAGTAAGTGTTTTTGTGCTCGTGGATCGAAGCGAATTTATTGTCTTTAATGGCATCTGTTACCATAGCAAAATCTTCAACTCATGATTTAACTGGTGAGAGAAACAAGAGGTTCCACTCTCACGGTGGATTCTTGGATATTGAGATGGATCAAAAAGATGTGCTGGGGACGTTCAGTGGTCGGAGGTCTCAAGCCGTCTAGATTCGTGTTGTGTCTTATCAATGCAAATGCCGGCGCAGAAGTCAGAAAACTCTTGCACTGCAATCTGACTGAAATGATCTTGTGGAAATTGTTGTGATGTCTCGTCGATGTTGATATTTGGATAAATTGTTGAGATTGCGGGTGTAAGTGTGAGTGATTGTAGGGTTTGTGATTTAATTAGTGAAAGGGCTATTTGCGTGACTTAAGCATAATTATTTTTATTTTTATTTTGTTAGAATGTCTTGGATAAATGGATAAAAAAAGTGATGAAAAACATCTTTAACCATTGGTTTTAGCTTGTAATAATGCTAAATTTCTCCAAAATAAATAAATAAATCATCTTCGTATTTTCAATAAAAAATATGAATGAGAAAGAGAAGAAAACTAAAAATATATTCCATGATTTGATAACAGGTTTTTCTATTTTACATGTCTAATGGATTTAATAATAAGTTTATAGAAAACTTAATTTAAAATTTTAAAATATTAAAAAAATTATATTTTTTATTTTTTAATATTTTAAAACATAGATATATTCCTAGTAAAACAAAAATATAATGAATATATTATTTAATTTTAGAATGGTTAAGTTTGACTCATAAAATCATGGTTTATCTTAAATAAAAAATATTATGACTGATATTATCTTTCCTATATATAATCGGTTCTCTTATCTTGATTTTATAGATCAATTAAAGTTTTTTATGATTAAAATCCTAATTGATAATTTTAAACTTTTAAATCATAAAAGGATGAACTCTTTATTTTTTTCACGTCAAAAACTGATTTGGCTTGTTTTTTATGTTTTATTTTTTGGTTTAGGTTTAGTTCAATTTGTTTTTTTAAATTTTAGGTTTATAAAACTGAACCCAACTTGTCAGTTTTTTCAAAACTCTTACTGGTTTAATCGGTTTTTTATTGTTTTGTTTTTTAATTTTTTTTTTCTGATTTTCTTAGTTTTTTAATTTTTTTTGATCATTTCTATCTTATCTTGATTTTGTAGACTAATTAGAGATTTTAATAATTAAAATATTAGATGCACTCCAAGCCTTTAAACCATAAAAATTCCTTCTATTTTTCACATCAAAACCCGATTCATCATCCAAGATGAAGATTTCAGCGGCGCTGCACACCCGCGATAATTGTAAAAATAAAAAACTAGATAGCCATAATAGTTGCGCTTTTGTATATAGAAAGTACTTTTAAATACTTGTTGGTACTTGATAGCAGGCAAAACAGAGAAATTTTTTGTAGTGTTAGGTCTTATGGTCACTGTTCCAGAAAGTTTGGAGGGGAACAAAGTCATGAAGTCTTCCTTGAACGAGGCAATGATTACGGAGAAGCTGGAGGTGGAAGATTGAAAACCTGGTGTACGAAGGAAGTTAATTACCCCCTGATTAATGAAAACCCAGCGCACCGCCCAGCTGATCGCAGAAATGGCAAGGGACCCATGGAGGTTTTGACCCTTGCTTGGCTCTATGCATGCAAGAATGTCCTTCTAGGAGTTTAGGACCAAACCGATTAACGGTCATGACCCACGACGCAGGGCATTTAAACGAAAAGTCCATCTTCGAGAAATCGACCATGTGGTGTGCTGCGCGCACAGGTTTGGAGTATTTCTAGCCAGTGGCGAGTTGCCTGAGGAAAATCATATGCCAAACGTGTTCGCCATTGCGCACCTCAACTCGATTACTGTTGATTTATCACGGCCAAAGAGCGAGCCTCAGAAGACTATTTTCTGACCTTCCAGTACTTATTATAAGATAGCATGCTTTCTAATTTCAAGGAAGAATAAATAAATAAAGATGAAATTCGCTTCTGAAATAATTAAGGCACTGTCGACAGACCGATGAGTGTTACATTAATTAATTTATAGCAATGATTTGAACTTCATGGATCGATCTACTTAATTGTTTTTCAAAGTGCTACATCGAAGGTTATTTACTGAAACTATTAATTGGGTTTAATTTGCATAATTGTGTGTGTGTGTCTCTCTCTCTCTATATATATATAAAATAATATTCATTTTATTTCCTAAGATTTGCTAGCGAGACATTTTCCTGTCTTGGTATTGCTCAGCGAGGACCTTAATATTTAATGCCCTCAATTGAAGACACAGAGAGGGGGGGCATTTTCTAGCTCTCGTCACGGTCGCAATCAACTTCAAAACTAGGAAATTAAGCTGTTCAAGGTCCAAAACAAAGTGGGTTTCAACAGGGGCACGGTCTTCGCCTAGACTCTCACCAAAAGGTTTGAAGTGCATGCCAAGGAGACCGTGACTTGGTCATACTTTCCAAGTCCTAATCTACTTTTGATACCGTGTAAAAGATACATAAATACTTTGAATAATTTACCCACTTTTTCTCTAAGATGAAGCACCAAGCACCAACATAGAAAGCACTCCTCCCTCAAAGCTCCATTAATTATCAACCCCATTCAAATTTCTTCTAATGTTCAAAAAACCTCGTAAACAACAAGAAACCAATATGGACGAGACCATTTCCTTAATTCTTCATGGGTGCAAGTTAGCTAAAGATCTTGAATTAAACCTAGAAAACTTAGCCAGCCAGCCAGAGATATTTTCCAAGTCATGTGAAGATATCATTAGGGTTTTTATTAATGCTAGGGAAAGGCTAAATGTTCATCAACAAGACACCGCTTCATATACTCATCACATGTTGTTTCGTGAGCCACAGGAATTACAGCAACAACAGAATATTGATCCTAGCCTCCAGGAATGGCTAAGGACTAGTTGCCCATCAGCTATGGAGACGTTGTTTCATCAATCACAGGTCCTTGGTGCTGAGAAGACGCAAATGGGGTCAGGAGACTTTATTATTGAATTAGGTAGTAGATCAGATCACGTTCAAGCAATAGATGCATCAGATCCTGGCAGAGGTTCTTCATCATCGTGTCAAAGACCGCGAAGAAGGTAAGAAATTTCAATGCTTGTGTTTCGTTTGCATAATATCATAACTTAGTAGCTGTAACATCTTCGTCTGCATATTGTGGATGACTTGTGTTTTACTTCAGAGTCATCTTTGTAAACCTACAATAGTTCAATGTGAATTGCTCTTAGACATGCTTTACGACTCACATACGAATGAAATTGTAAGGAAAGTATATCATCAAAGCAATTCCATTTAACCCTTTTTTCTTGTCAAGAGGGTCGGTAGCATATTGTTCGTGCTATACATATTTTTTCTGTGAACATGTCTGAACATTCAAAACTTTAATTATATTCATGCATACCTTTCCTTCAATTATATATATGGCATGTGTATTAATCCTGCTTAGGAATTGTCAGACCACTTCTCAAAAAATTCGGATTCGTTTTGTTAGGCTAATGGCTACCTAGCTACTACATATTATGGTTGTAAATATGCAGGAAGGATGATGCCGAAAGACGGACAGTGAGGGTACCTGCTCAGCAGTTTGGCAATACTGAGATCCCACCAGAAGATGGCTTCACTTGGAGGAAATATGGACAGAAAGAGATACTTGGTTCAAGGTTCCCGAGGTAATTAATGAATCAAAATATGCACGTCTGAGAGAGAATACTGTTAACTCTTCTAGATAACACGTGTTATATGACACAATCAAAGCACAATATGTATATGAATGCTCTTCTTAGACATGGAGAAGTCTTTTTATAATATATTGAAATTGCGTTTTTTTCATGCTAGCTCTTTTTTAACCTTTCTTTCAGACATTGACTTGGTATACAACCATCTAAAGATTGAGCCATTGACTGCTAATTGGCAAAAACGAGTTTAGTATACGCCCAAAGAAGATCATCGTTTTACATTAACAGACTTGAAAGAATGAATGTTAGAAAAATCAAATCGACCAAGTTCATTAAAATCATATTTATTAGGACTAATTAATTACCTGTGCCATTAACATTTGTTGTTTATTTTAACTATATACTCGATCTGTCCCTTTCAGGGCTTACTACAGGTGCACCCACCAAAAGCTGTACCATTGCCTAGCCAAGAAACAAGTTCAGCGACTTGATGACGATCCCTACACATTCGAGGTGGCGTACCGTGGCGAGCACACTTGCCACATGTCTGCGACGGCACCATCAGTTCCACCACCAGCAACAGATATTGCACAAGAGATGGCCCAAAATATGAGTGCTCCGCCTCAGCCATCTGCAGCAACTTCTCTAGCTAGATGGCTGGAATTTAGTCTGGGTTCTGGAGGTAGCGCTGGTTGCAGCAGTAGCAGCATGGCTGCAGGTGCTGGTAGTGGTGGTGAAGGTCCCTCCACCGCTGGTCGATACAGTAAAGAAGCTGACTACCCTATAATAGATATGGCTGATGCCATGTTTAATTCCGGCAGCAGTAGCACCAATAGCATGGAGTTTATTTTCCCTTCCATATTGGAAGAAAAATGGGATCAGGCAAGCGATAAAAAACCTTGAGTGTGCTAGTTAAATTAGTACTTAGAATAAGTGAATTTCTTGTCTCTTTTGTGGGGGGATATATTTCAACTCTATAATTAAGCCAGTGAAAATTACTTTCATAGGTCATTCTCAATTCATTAATTAAGGCATCGCTTTGGAATTCTAGACGTGCATGGTTGTACTATGTTTTTGTTCTTTTCATATTTATTTTAGTACGTGAATATGATTTTGAAAGGAACTTTTTCTTCATTTTATTTGGTTGAATGCTTCATTCTCAGGGAACAAATCTCAACAGAACCTTGTGGGTTTTGAGCACATAAATTTAAAATAATGTCATGTTATTTTAATTGTTATTAAATTAAACAAGTGCTGAGAGAAGGTTATCTTGGTCTGTCCATGGACGTCTGGATCAGGACGAAACAAACCGGAGGGGCATCGGAAAACAACTCCATCCTCCTTCTCTCTTGAACAGCCGGCGATGTAGTTTTTTCATGCGCAAACAAACCCAGGCAGATGCGAGCAAGAGCTAGCTGGCCTTTCATGGATAAAATGTTTCTCACCCACCCTTCGCGGATATAATAAATCCACCTCCCTTTATTTTGATTTTTTATTTATTATGATCCTTATAGACCAAAATATCAATTTTGTTTTTTTGCTCCAACAAGATGTTTCCTCACAACTTTTTGCTCCCATAGCATGAAATTTATCCTCCTTCCTCTTTAAACAAGTGACGCGGTTTTTTTTTTTTAATTTTTTTTTTTGTCTAAAATTTCTTATACACTCCGACATTAATGGAATTAACCACTTTAATTCCTATAAAGATATCAAGCATTAATGGAATGAAGGACCGGCTATATGACATAATTGAAATGTTAACATTTTTGTTTGAAGTATGTAAAGGCTTTCAAGTGATTAATAAATGATTAATTAATCTAGGTCAATTAGAAAAAATATTTTATCTATTTTCAAGTAGTATTAACTAAGAATATTATTGACCAATATGCAATAAGATTTGAAAAGAGTTTTAAATTTTATTTAAATAATCAATGACTATTATATAGTGAACACACATGATTTAACATGTTAATCTATGCTTTAATGTTAAATCAAAATATTATTGATGAAAATATATTAATTACATTGAGATACTGATTACTGAAAGATTAAGTCAAACCACTAATGACTTGTCTAATATTTAGGGATCATGACACGTTGCTAGATGATACAACTGATCTTCAAATATAAATTAATTAATTGTTGAATTGATAATAAATTAAATTATTATTTTTCTTAATTAAAATTAAAATTTCTATTTAGACCAACATATTATGAACCTAATTGGTCATACACATTAATAATCATTAGTCATAAATTAATTTATGATAGTTTAATTAAGTATGACTTGATTAAAATATATTTTATAAATTAAGAATTAAAATATAATTAATACAATGATTATATTTTAGACCTAGAAAAAGTAAGGATTTTATTGAGTTAATTTTTATAATTTTCCTGAATTAATAGATGGATATTTCTCAAGGGTAAAATTGATATTTTACCAATTTATATGATTTTTTAGATTTCTCTATAAATAGTACGCTATGCTTTTTATTTTCGTATGGTTGTCTATTAGATAAAAAAACTACTTAAGTCACAGAATATAAAGCTAGCACACTACATATGATTTCACACTGGTTGTTTTATATGGATTACTATCGGAGGCTAGAAAATTTGACAACTATTATTTTTGATAGCCTAACCTTTAAAGCATTACTCAAAGTTGAAGATCAGGTCTTTAGGTAATGAATCCTTAAATAACTCTAGATTTTTTTAACGAGATCATAAAAATTCTCAAATTATTTTATTTTATTGTTTTTACTACGTACATGCTCCACTGTTAATAATTGATAAATATATAATTACCAGTTTCCTATTTTTTATTTTATTAATTAGAAAAAGAACAAGGTAACAAATTTTAAATATTTTGTGATCAATCTGCGCTTATTTATAAATTAAATAATTTGTGCAACATTTTTTATTAAGCAGTTATACATGTATAATAACAACAAATATTCTAACATGATAATATCTATGTATGAAACATATCTTACAATTTTTTTATTTGTTATATTCTTTACATCCTATTCAATAATTTAAGTTTATTGAATTTGCTTTAAACTTGATTTTATCCCTAGTTAACGCTTGAACCTCTTCATTCTCTCATTTGATGATCAGGGTGGTTTTCAAAACATTGATTTCAAGTATATTTAAATACTTCTTATGACTTAGAGTATGGAATCTCTTGTGTTCAATATTAAATTTTCATAGATATTTTGAAAAGGAGATATATCTTATCTTCTCATTATGGAACACAACATTCATAGTAGATTTCAATAATATTTATTTATTTATTTATCACCAATTTTTTATTTATTTATAACATTGCATGAAATAAAGTTTGAATTAGTTTTGTTGGTCATGCTTTGCTGTGGGTATAGCTGTATAGATTTGAGGTATAACAAATAGACTCGTGAGTTTTTTTGTAACTAAATGATGTAAACCAATAAGATTGATGATTAGTACTTAAAAGTGTATTTTTATCAAAGTTTTATATCATCATTTTGCACTTGAAATATCAATAACTCCTTAAATAAAGCATGTTTTATAATAACATATCTAATAATATAAGACAACTTTAATTTATAGTAAATATTCATCTTAAATGCAGGCCTATCACATAAATAAAATGATTGATTGATGAGTTGAAATATTGAAATTGAAAAGACAGATAGATTGCCAAACTTAGAAAAGAGATGCTAGTGCATTCTAAACTGAAACACTGTTGGGTAATTAGGTCATATCTGGAGCTGTAGATTTTGAATTTAGGTTTACTTTATATGGATGAAAAGGCACTACAACTTTCACATGAAGGTCTGGTTTTAATAAGATTGTTTTCAAGTCCAAATTGTAGCAACAACGAAGAGGTCGGAATCTATCTTACAGCCCATACACTGTGAAGTGTTCAACCCATATCTAGAGTTCTAGAAGTTCAAATGACCTCCATTGTTTTTTCTAGAAAGCTGAGACAATTTCTCACAACTTTCATATGGAGATCTGGTGACACGACGAAAAGATTGATGTCTTCTCCCAAGTGCAGGAGTGTCGAAATAATAAATAACCCGGTAAGACCGAAGTCGAACCATAGGGAGGTTAATTGTATAAATTATAAATAACAACAACAATAATAACAACAAAAACAACAACAACAACAACATTAATAATAGTAGCAATAATAATACTAATAATACTACTACTACTACTACTAGTAGTAGTAATAATAATAATAATAATAAAGAAAAAGAAGAAGAAGAAGAAGAAAAGTTGATGAGAACTTTGAGATGGAAAATTAACATAAGGATTAAACAATGATAACAAACAACGTCAAGGTTAGAGGATCCACTAATGGTATGTCAAACAAGTATTGTATAAACTCTTATTATTTAATTAGAAACCACACACAACGGAGGTTCCAATCAGATTATAGATTGTTAACATGATTATATTAGTCATTTTATTCAATTAATGCTAATACTTGTAAATTTCATCAAGCATTCATGATTATAACTTATGTTAACAACAAATCAAGTTCCTTTCATAGCTTAGGTGTCGGTTATACCATACAACTTGAGCTATGAAAGTGCTAAGCATTTGTTGTACCAAGTGTTATACAACATAAATCAAGATTAGTCATTTAACAAGCAAAGTATTAAAGAGTGAACAAGATAACAAATACAAAACATGTTAGTATCAAACATTAAAGTCCATATTAAGTTTACATTATACTTATTCTCACACCATTAGTGTAACCTTTTCACCTTGACATAACTAACTTAGCTAGACATAATGAAAGAAAGCAAAATAGATAAACAAAATAAGAACATAAAAGTTAACTAAGTAAAGGAAAGGAAATGAAAGGCATAAACTTAATATTAATGAAAACAAAGCATAAAAAATACAAAGAGAGAAAGGAAGAGAAACAACATAACAAATATAAAACATATTAATATCAAACATTAAAGTCCATACTAAGTTTATACTATACTTATTCTTACATCATTAGTGTAACCTTTTCACCTTGACATAATAAACTTAGCTAGACATAATGAAAGAAAGCAAAATAGATAAACAAAATAAGAACATAAAAGTTAACTAAGTAAAGGAAAGGAAATGAAAGGCATAAACTTAATATTAATGAAAGCAAAGCATAAACATTACAAAAAATACAAAGAGAGAAAGGAAAAGCATGATCTACATAAACTTGATATTAATGAAAACAAAGCATAAACATTACAAAAAATACAAAGAAGGAAAGCAAGAGCATGATCTTGATCTGGAAACCAAGATGCCTAAATACATGGCAAATGCCTCCTTTTATAGGCCAAAATTGGAAACTATTGATTTGATGACTAATTGATGAGTGGGTAGCCAACTCTTGACTTGGTGACAATCCTTATCTTCTCTTGTCTGCCCAAAACGTCATTGATAACGTCAAAATTGGAGCCAGTTGCAAACATGAAAGTTGTAGGCAATTGTCTCAGCTTTCTTGTGTAAAAAATTCAGCTCATTTGGACTTCTAGAACTCCAGATATGGCCAAAATACCGAACAGTGCTCGGGCTAATGCAACTCATTTCGATTTCTAGAACTCCAGATGTGGCTAAAATACTGAACAGTGCTCGGGCTGGAGGACAGATTCAGGCTTCTTTGTTGTTCCAACAATTTGGACTTGAAAATGACCTTTTTAGATCTTCGGCTCTATATGAAAGTTGTAGGCCTATGTCTTACCTTTCCATCCATATAAATTGGACCTAAATCTGAGATATATAGCTCTAGATATGACCCAATTACCGAACAGTGTTCCGGTTTGGATTGCACCGACATCTCTTCTCTAAGTTTGACCATCTCTTTATCCATGCAATTTAAGTTCTTCAAGTCATCAATCAAGATTGCACCAACATCTCTTTTCTAAGTTTGACCATCTCTTTATCCTTTCAATTTCAGTTTTTAAATTCATCAATCAATCCTTTCATTTATGTGATAGGCCTGCATTTAAAATAAACATTTACCACAAATTAAAGGTATCTTATATTATTAGAAATATTATTATAAAACATGCTTTAGTTAGGGAGTTATTGATACTTCCAATGCAAAATGATGATATAAAACCTTGATAAAAATACACTTTTAAGTATCAATCACACCCCCCAACTAGCTTATTACTAGTCTCTAGTAATCAAAGCATTAAAATAGAAAAATACTTTGCAAATTCCATAAAGCAAGGTAGTTATCATTTAACTTCCATTAATCTATCCAGATAAACAAACTCGCGTTAAATTTATGTACTTGCTCAATCCTTTTAACAAGATATTCATAAACCTTTCTTTTGTGCTCAATGTATCAACACATAATTATAGTGCTTTTCTTGGAAGAAAACAAAATTTTTGTCCTAATGTTTAAGGTTGATTTCCTTGTTATTTTTGTCTTCTTTTTTTTTAATATAATTTAAAACACCATACATCTTTAACCCATGTAACGAGCTTTTAACTAATGACTCCCAAACTAGTTGGTCTTAGGGCATTAGGTGTTAAGACACCCCTACGAGTTTAGTAACTCGGGTTGCAGATACTAATATATAGATAGTGCAATGTTTGATTCCCTTAAGCTTTTCTCCTCAACCCATGTAACAAGCGTTGGGCCAATAGCTCCCAAGTCAGTTGACTTTAGGGTATTAGGTGTTAAAACACCCCTATTCAACCCATGTAATAAGCGTTGGGCCAATAGCTCCCAAGTTAGTTGGCTTTAGGGTATTAGGTGTTAAAACACCCCCTCGAGCTTAATTGCTTAGGTTAGAGAGGCTACGAAAGCAAACTTATCTACATTTTTATTATCATCATTTTTTTTTCTTTTTTTCTTTTTTTTTCTTTTTTTTTTCATGTTTTTTTTTAATTATATACAATCCCTTTCCCTTAGTAGTTATTACCTTTAACAAAAGAACATAAATAATGTAATAATCCAATATGCAACCCACAATCATATGTTAAAGTGTGTGTGTGTAAATTAAGGTTTAAAAATACATGTTAAATAAGTATATGAGCAGAATTAAGTGGTAACAATACGAGAGTTTGTAAACCTGAATATTTCAGGAAGTATTATAATAGACCTTGTTAAGAATAACAATGCGATAGTTTGTAAATCTGAATATTTCAAGAAGTATTATGATAGACCTTATTACGAATGATTACTAAGATGCATCTCAAGAGTCATAAAAAGTTCTCCTTACTCTGCCATCATAGTAACAACAATTTTGCACATGCTTTATTAAATAAAAAACACAATTTTTTTTTTAGCTACTACCTTCTCCCCTCAACTAAAATGAGATATTGTCCTCAACTCAATGTTTAAAGGTAAAAAGATAGAGTATAGAAGATATCATCTGAAATAACAAATACTGATAAACTTGAAACACACTGAAACAAATATAAGCAACAACAAAACACAATAATAAAACCAAAAGACACAAAGATTCATAAATGAAGGCTCAAATCTAATATAAGCTTTTTACGGCTTTCCTTAGTTGACCAATTTATGCGACTCATAGAAGGATCAATTACAGGAATGAAAGATTGTAGTTGGTCAATCAATTGTTCAACAGTAGCAGCAGAGATTATGATTTATCGTGCAGAAGATGTTAAAAATTCTTGTTCCACAGCACGATCAAGAAAAGATAACAACTTATCATAATAACCATTAACATTTAACAAACCTATGGGTTTATGGTGAATGTGCAATTGAGCCCAAGAGGAAATATGAAAAATCTCTTCGAATATGCCTAGACCACCTGGTAAGGTAATGAAGGCATCAGCATGGTTAAACATTGCATTCATTCGAGCCGACATTGTGGAGACCTGAAGTTCCTCTCCAATTGTTTTTTATTGCATTCATTCGAGCTGACATTATGGAGACCTGACGTTCCTCTCCAATTATTTTTCCAATGATGTTTCCTTGTGCTAAAGCTTCAGGGACGACCCCCAAAACTTGACTATCTCCTAAAAATGCAGTTATTGACACACTTCCCATTAACCCAAGACTGCCTCCTCCATACACTAAATGAATCTTTCTCTCAGCTAGCACTTGACCAAGATGATTTGCTGATTCAAAAAACACCTTTTCTTTCTGATTAGTACTTCAAAGTGCATTTTTATCATGGTTTTATATCATCATTTTGCACTTGAAGTATCAATAACTCCTTAACCAAAGCATATTTTATAATAATATATCTAATAATATAAGATAACTTTAATTTGTGGTAAATGTGTCTTTTTTTTTTAATGTATATACATATAATTTAAAAATATCATGCATCTTTAACCCATGTAATGAGCTTTCAGCTAATGACTCCCAGACCAGTTGGTATTAGGGCATTAGGTGTTAAGACACCCCTACGAGCTTAGTAACTCGGGTCGCAGATACTGATATGTAGATAGTGCAATGTTTGATTCCTTTAAGCTTTTCTCCTCAACCCATGTAACAAGCGTTGGGCCAATAGCTCCCAAGTCAGTTGACTTTAGGGTATTAGGTGTTAAAACACCCCTTCGGGCTTAATTGCTTAGGTTAGGGAGGCTACGAAACCAAACTTATCTACATTTTTATTATCATCATTTTTTTTTTCTTTTTTTTTTTTTTTTTTTTTTTTTTTTTTTTTTTTTTTTTTTTTTTTTTTTTTTTTTTTCTTTTTAATTATATACAATCCCTTTCCCTTAGTTGTTACCTTTAACAAAAGAACATAAATAATGTAATAATCCAATATGCAACCCACAATCATATGTTAAAGTGTGTGTGTGTAAATTAAGGTTTAAGAATACATGTTAAATAAGTATATGAGCAGAATTAAGTGGTAACAATACGAGAGTTTGTAAACCTGAATATTTCAGGAAGTATTATAATAGACCTTGTTAAGAATGGTTACTAAGATGCGTCTCAAGAGTCACTTTAACAAAAGAACTCCTTTACTCTGCCATCCTAGTAACAACAATTATGCACATGCTTTATGAAATGAAAAACAATTTTTTTTTTTATCAACTACTACCCTCTCCCCCCAACCAAAACGAGACATTGTCCTCAATGTTCTAAGGTAGAAAGATAGAGTATAAAAGATATCACCTGAAATAACGAACACTGACAAAACCTGAAACACACTGAAACAAAAATAAGAAATAACAAAACATAATAATAAAACCAAAAGACACAAAAATTCACAAATGAAGGCTCAAATCCAATCTAAGCTTTTTACGGCTTTCCTTAGATGACCAATTTATGCGACTCATGGAAGGATCAATCACAGGAATGAAAGATTGTAGTTGGTCAATCAATTGTTCAGCAGTAGTAGCAGAGATTATGATTTGTCGTGCAGAAGATGTTAGAAATTCCTGTTCCACAGCATGATCAAGAAAAGACAACAACTTATCATAATAACCATTAACATTTAACAAACCTATGGGTTTATGGTGAATGTGCAATTGAGCCCAAGAGGAAATATGAAAGATCTCTTCCAATGTGCCTAGACCACCTGGTAAAGCAATGAAAGCATCAGCATGGTTAAACATTGCATTCATTCGAGCCGACATTGTGGAGACCTGAAGTTCCTCTCCAATTGTTTTTCCAATGATGTCCCCTTGTGCCAAAGCTTCAGGGACGATTCCTAAAACTTGACTACCTCCTAAAAATGCAGCTATTGACACACCTCCCATTAACCCAAGACTGCCTCCCCCATACACTAAATGAATCTTTCTCTCAGCTAGCACCTGACCAAGATGATTTGCTGATTCTAAAAACTCCTTTTCTTTCCCAGGACTAGATCCACCGAAAACACAAATATTTCTTATTTGATGACTTGAGGAACTTGCCATTTCTACACACTTCTGTATTTGTTGAATGTATGGGTTGAGTAGAAATGAAAGGAAGGAAAAGAGGGTTTTATAGATGAGAAAGTAGAAAGGCAATCATAACATCTATATGTAGGCCAGCTAGAGTCTCACACACTCTCTCTCTCTTTTTATTTATTTATTTATTTACTTTTGAAAAAAGCATGTGTATGTACAGGTAGTTGTGATTGTGGCTCACATCTTCCCTTTGTTTTACGTCCAAGAACGGCTTAAACGCCCTCTATGGGTCGGGGATAGGCTTCCCATCCAGTTTTCTTAAAAACTGGCAAACAGGGTCTTTTTTAGTCAGATTCCCAAGACTAAGTCGATCATGTTCTTTATGAAATAGTGGCCATAAATCATGAATTGCACGATGCACATCTCCACTAGGATGCGTCTCAAGAGTCAATAGACGATTATCTAAAGACTCCTTACTCAGGCCACCTTAATGAATTGTATTTTATCTTCATGGTTATAGATACTATTCCTAAAGAACGATATTGTGCATTACAAGTCCATCTAGCACATCGATAATAGACTTTCAGTCATTTTGCACGACGTTTATTTGCAAAAGTGCTTTTACCTGTTCCAAGCATGTGTGAAATGAAGGAGTTAGAGGACTCACCTGATAATCAGACCTTTGCTTCAATCAACCAGCGAATATCTTCAGGAATTCCATGATTCATTAACAATCTCAATCTTGCACATCTAGCATGGTAAATTTTTGTAATCGCATTCTGAGACAGAGCGGGAAAATACTTTTTCAATTTTTGAAGATTAGTATCCATTTTCAAATGAGAATTGGAAGAGAGAGTCAAAGAACTAAAAGAACCGACTTAAGTCACGGAGTACTGTTATCCGTCATTTGACCGAAGTGAGAGAAACTAGCAAAAATCACTCAAAAAGAAACACAAAAATAATATGAGAAAAAAAAAATCAATCTTTATCTACAAGATTATTCAAATTAGTTGATTTATTTTTACTAGGAAAATTATCAAAGTAAGCTTTCAAACGATGTTCATTTTCCTTAAAAACATTGTTATTCATTGAATTCTCAATATCATAGGCCCCATAAGGATTGCTCCATCTCGATCTTAGCTCTATAGGGAATGAATATAATTGAGAATTATAAAACAAAACTTTTTGACCAGTATCAACTTTTTGACAATTTTCACAAGTTTTGCAGAATGCATGCGTGTCCTTGAACATGGTGGGCCAAAAAATCTATTTTGAAAGATTTTTGCAGCTGTCTTTTTTGACGAGAAATAACTTCCACATGCTTCAGAATGACAAAGTTTAATGACACTACTTACCTCATTGTCGGTAATGAATCTTTAAAATATTTGATCAGGACAATATTTGAATAAGTTAGGGTCATCCCAATAAAAGTTCTTCACTTCGTTCAAAAACTTTTCTTTATCTTGGGTACTCCAATCAGCTGGCAAATCTCCTAAAGCAAGAAAATTGATATTTTTATCATACCAAGGCATTGGACTAAGAGAAAGTAAGGATTCATTAGGAAAGTAATCATCGATTGTTGTGATGTTAGATGTCGAATTTGTTGTCACTTTTGACAAAAGATCCGCATCAACATTTTCGATGCATTTTTCATCCAGGATTTCTTCCTCAGAATAAATCATTTGCAAATCTTCAGATTCCTCCATCTCATTTTTACTTAAAGTAGATTCAAGTTGACCATAAATTAATTCGTCAATATGATCTACTTCTTGTAAATCATTATCATCTTCAGGTTGCTTGCAAATGTTGAAAATATTCATCTCCAATGTCATGTTTCCAAATGATAGCTTCATCAGTCCATTCCTACAATTAATCAATGCGTTAGAGGTTGCAAGAAACAGACGTCCTAAAATAACAAGAAATGAATTATATGCTTCAACAGGTTGTGTGTCCAAGACAACAAAATCTACAGGATAAATGAATTTATCGACTTGTACTAACACATGTTCAATTATTCCTCTAGGCACTTTTATAGATCTATCGGTAAGTAAAAGAGTTATAGAAGTTGGTTTTAACTCACCTAGATTGAGACTTTGAAAAACTGAATATGGAAGTAAATTCACACTAGCATCGAGATCAAGTAAGGCTTTTTCAATTTTATGCTCTCCAATAAAACAAGAAATTGTAGGACAACCAAGGTCCTTATATTTCAAAGCATTATTGTTCTGAAGAATAACACTTATTTATTCGGCTATAAAGGCTTTCTTTTTCACATTTAGTTTCCTCTTCACAGTGCATAGATCTTTCAAAAATTTAGCATAGGAAGGAACCTGTTTAATAGCATCCAGAAAAGGTAAATTAACTTAGCTAGACATAATGAAAGAAAGCAAAATAGATAAACAAAATAAGAACATAAAAGTTAACTAAGTAAAGGAAAGGAAATGAAAGGCATAAACTTAATATTAATGAAAACAAAGCATAAAAAATACAAAGAGAGAAAGGAAGAGCATGATCTTGATCTGGACACCAAGATGCCTAAATGCATGGCAAATGCCTCCTTTTATAGGCCAAAAATGGGAACTATTGATTTGATGACTAATTGATAAGTGGGTGGCCAACTTTTGACTTGGTGACAATCTTTATCTTCTCTTGTCTGCCCAAAACGTCATTGATAACGTCAAAACTGGAGCCAGTTGCAAACATGAAAGTTGTAGGCAATTGTCTCAGCTTTCTTGTGTAAACAATTCAGCTCATTTGGACTTCTAGAACTCCAGATATGGCCAAAATACCGAACAGTGCTCGGGCTGGAAGACAGATTCGGGCTTCTTTGTTGTTGCTACAATTTTGACTTGATAATGGCCTTTTTAGATCTTGGGCTCCATATGAAAGTTGTAGGCCTATGTCTTACCTTTCCATCCATATAAATTGGACCTAAATCTGAGATTTGTAGCTCTAGATATGACCCAATTACCGAACAGTGTTCCGGTTTGGATTGCACCGACATCTCTTTTCTAAGTTTGGCCATCTCTTTATCCTTGCAATTTAAGTTCTTGAAGTCATCAATCAACCCTTTCATTTATGTGATAGGCCTGCATTAAAGATAGACATTTACCACAAATTAAAGGTATCTTATATTATTAGATATATTATTATAAAACATGCTTTAGTTAAGGAGTTATTGATACTTGAAGTGCAAAATGATGATATAAAACCATGATAAAAATGCACTTTTAAGTACTAATCAGCTAAATACTGAACAGTTGTTGGGCTGAAAGATAGATTCAGACCTCTTTGTTGTTGCTCTAATTTGGACTTGAAAATGACCTTTTTAGATCTTGGGCTCCATATGAAAGTTGTAGGCCTATGTATTACCTTTCCATCCATATAAACTGGACCTAAATCTGAGATCTACAGCTCCAGATATGACCCAATTATCGAACAGTG
>NW_011500501.1:112708-132240 GCF_000495115.2 Populus euphratica
TGCATTTAAAATGAACATTTACCACAAATTAAATGTATCTTATAATATTAGATACTTTATTATAAAATATGCTTTAGTTAAGGAGTTATTGATACTTCGAGTGCAAAATGATGATATAAAACCTTGATAAAAATACACTTTTAAGTACTAATCAGCTTGTTCATGGAGACATTCCTTAAAAGAAGGTAAAGTTGGACAGTTATTGATTGAGTGTTTATGCTTTGCTTTCATTATTGCAACAACAAAGAAGCCCGAAGTTGTTCTCCAGCCTGAGCACTGTTCAGTATTTTGGCCATATCTGGAGTTCTAGAAGTCCAAATGAGCTGAAGGTTTTACACGAGAAAGATAAGACAATTGCCTACAACTTTCATATTTTCAAGTGGCTCCAATTTGGACGTTATCAATGACGTTTTGGGCAGACAAGAGAAGATAAGGATTGTCACGAAGACAAGAGTTGGCTACCCACTCATCAATTAGTCAACAAATCAATAGTTCCCAATTTTGGCCTATAAAAGGAGGCATTTGCCATGCATTTAGGCATCTTGGTATCCAGATCAAGATCATACTCTTGCTTTCTCTCTTTGTATTTTTTGTAATGTTTATGCTTTGCTTTCATTAATATCAAGTTTATGCCTTTCATTTCCTTTCCTTTACTTAGTTAACTTTTATCTTATTTATGTTCTTATTTTGTTTATTTATTTTTATGTCTTTCATTATGTCTAGCTAAGTTTATTATGTCAAGGTGAAAAGGTTACACTAATGGTGTAAGAATAAGTATAATGTAAACTTAATATGGACTTTAATGTTTGATACTAACATGTTTTTATTTGTTATCTTGTTCACTCTTTAATACTTTGCTTGTTAAATGACTAATCTTGATTTATGTTGTATAACACTTGGTACAACAAATGCTTGACACTTTCATAACCCATACTATATGGTATAACCGACACTTGAGCTATGAAAAGAACTTGATTTGTTGTTAACATAAGTTATAATCATGAATGCTTGACGAGATTTACAAGTATTAGCATTAATTGAATAAGATGACTAATGTAATCATGTTAACAATATATAATCTGATTGGAACCTCCTTTGTGTGTGGTTTCCAATTCAATAATAAGAGTTTATACTATACTTTGTGTGGTTTCCAATTGAATAATAAGAGTTTATGTTATACTTGTTTGACATGCCATTAGTGGATCCTCTAACCTTGGCATTTGTTATTATCATTGTTTAATCCGTTCATTAATATTACATCTCAAAGTTCTCATCATCTTCTTCTTCTCTTCCTTCTTTTTCTTTATTATTATTATTATTATTGTTGTTGTTGTTGTGTTGTTGTTATTGTTATTGTTATTGTTGTTGTTATTCTTATTATTGTTATTGTTGTTGTTTATAATTGTTATTTATAATTTGTACAATTAACCTCCTTGTGGTTCGACCCCGGTCTTGCCGGGTTATTTATTACTTCGACACTCCTGCACTTGGGAGAAGATATCAATCTTTTAGTCATATCACTTTCCCAGGACTAGATCCACCAAAAACACAAATATTTCTTATATGATGACTTGAGGAACTTGCCATTTCTACACACTTTTGTATTTGTTGAATGTATGGGTTGAGTAGAAATGAAAGGAAGGAAGAGAGGATTTTATAGATGAGAAATTAGAAAGACAATCATACCACCTATATGTAGGCCAGCTAGAGTCTCACACACACTCTCTCTCCCTTTTTATTTATTTATTTATTTACTTTTGAAAAAGCATGTGTACGTACGGGTAGTTGTGATTGTGGCTCACATCTTCCCTTGGTTTTACGTCCAAGAACGGCTTAAACGCCCTCGATGGGTCGGGGATAGGCTTCCCATCCAGTTTTCTTAAAAATTGGCAAACAAGGTCTTTTTTAGTCAGATTTCCAAGATTAAGTCGATCATGTTCTTTATGAAATAGTGGCCATAAATCATGAATTGCACGATGCACATCTCCACTAGGATATGTCTCAAGAGTCAATAAAAGATTATCTAAAGACTCCTTACTCAGGTGAGTCCTCTAACTCCTTCATTTCACACATGCTTGGAACAGGTAAAAGCACTTTTGCAAAGAAACATCGTGCAAAATGACTGAAAGTCTGTTATCGATGTGCTAGATGGACTTATAATGCACAATATCGTTCTTTAGGAATAATAACTATAAACCATGAAGATAAAATACAATTCATTAAGGTGGCCTGAGTAAGGAGTCTTTAGATAATCATCTATTGACTCTTGAGACGCATCCTAGTGGAGATGTGAATCATGTAATTAATGATTTATGGCCACTATTTCATAAAGAACATGATAGACTTAGTCTTGGGAATCTGACTAAAAAAGACCCTGTTTGCCAGTTTTTAAGAAAAGGATCATATCTAGAGCTGTAGATCTCAGATTTAAGTTCACTTTATATGGATGGAAAGGTAAGACATAGGCCTACAACTTTCATATGGAGCCCAAGATCTAAAAAGGTCATTTTCAAGTCCAAATTGGAGCAACAACAAAGAGATCTGAATCTATCTTCTAGCCCGAGCACTATTCAGTATTTGGCCCATTTCTAGAGTTCTAGAAGTCCAAATAAGCTGAATATTTTACGCAAGAAAGCTGAGACAATTTCCTACAACTATCTTGTTTTCAAGTGGTTTCAATTTTGACGTTATCAATGATGTTTTGGGCAGATAAGACCAGATAAAGACTGTCACCAAGTCAAGAGTTGGTCACCCACTCATCAATTAGTTATCAAATCAATAGTTCCTAATTTTGGCCTATAAAAGGAGGCATTTGCCATGCATTTAGGCATCTTGGTGTCTAGATCAAGATCATGCTCTTCCTTTCTCTCTTTGTATTTTTTGTAATGTTTATGCTTTGCTTTCATTAATATCAAGTTCATGCCTTCTTCATTAATATCAAGTTTATGCCTTTCATTTCCTTTCCTTTACTTAGTTAACTCTTATCTTATTTATGTTCTTTTTTTGTTTATTTATTTTTCTTTCTTTCATTATGTCTAGCTAAGTTTATTATGTCAAGGTGAAAAGGTTACACTAATGGTGTAAGAATAAGTATAGTCTTAATGTTTGATACTAACATATTTTATATTTGTTATCTTGTTCACTCTTTAATACTTTGCATGTTAAATGACTAATCTTGATTTATGTTGTATAACACATAGATCAAGTCAAATTAGTCACTACTCTTCGCAGTGGTAAGGTTATTGAAAAACCCACTTTTAAACCTTGCGAGAAAGATGATGAGTCAATCTCTGAGGGTAAGGAAGGTGTTGAATCTGAAAATTGCAAAGAAAATACTGATTCCTAGCCAGCACTTCCATTTCCTCATGTCATGACCAAACAAAGAAAAGTCAATCACAACTCTGAAGTCTTTAAAACTTTAAAACAGGTAAGGATCAATAAACCTTTGCTGGATGCTATTAAACAGGTTCCTTCTTATGCTAAATTTTTGAAAGATCTATGCACTGTGAAGAGAAAACTGAATGTGAAAAAGAAAGCTTTTTTAGTCGAACAAGTAAATGCTATTTTTCAGAACAATAATTCTTTGAAATATAAAGACCCTGCTTGTCATCAAATCAATTGGACTTCCCAATTTTGGCCTATAAAAGGAGGCATTTGTCATATATTTATGTATCTTGGTTTCCAGATCAATATCATGCTTTTCTTTCTCTCTTTGTATTTTTGTAATGCTTAAGTTTTGCTTTCATTAATATCTTGTTTATGCCTTTCATTTCCTTTTCTTTACTTAGTTAACTTTTATCTTATTTATGTTCTTATTTTATTTATTTATTTTTCTTTCTTTTATTATATTTAGTTAAGCTTATTATGTCAAGGTGAGAAGGTTACACTAATGGTGTAAAAATAAGTATAGTGTAAACTTAACATGGACATTAATGTTTGATACTAACATGTTTTGTAATTGTTATCTTGTTTACTTTTAATACTTTACTTGTTAAATGGTTAATCTAGATTTATGTTGTATAACACTTGGCAATTTCATAGCTTATACTGTATAGTATAATCGATACTTGAACTATGAAAGGAACTTGATTTGTTGTTAATATAAGTTATAATCATAAATGCCTGACAATATTTACAAGTATTAGTATTATTTGAATAAGATAACTAATGTAATCATGTCAATAATTTATAATCTAATTGAAACCTCCTTTGTGTGTGGTTTCTAATTGAATAATAAGAGTTTATACTATATTTGTTTGACATACCATTAGTACATCCTCTAATTTTGACATTTGTTGTTATCATTGTTTAATCCTTGCATTAATCTTCCATCTTAAAGTTCTCATTAACTTCCTTTTCTTTTGCTTCTTCTTTATTATTATTATTTTTACTATTACTATTACTACTACTACTACTATTGCTGCTACTACTACTACTATTATTGTTATTATTGTTACTATTGTTATTGTTATTGTATTATTGTTATCTATAATTTATACAATTAACTTCCCTGTGGTTTAACCCTAGTCTTGCCGGATTATTTATTACTTCGACACTCCTTCATTTAGGAGAAGACATCAATCTTTTGGTCGTATCACCCCCTATAGTCTTTTGTGAAATCAACTATAGTGCCTGCATTGATTTCTTGAAAAAGGGAAAGCTTGAAAAGTCTTTCTTGAAATTGAGCTTGAGAAAAATAGTGACCCTCCTATGTAAATCCATAACACATAAGGTTCAACCAATCAAAACCCTATAAGATAAAAAACAAACATAAATCAATCAATCATAGTGGCTTAAGCTTTGATCTTTTGAAAAATAAAAAGCCTATAAAGTCTTTTGTGAAATTGAGCTCGAGAAAAATACCCCCCTCCCAACTCTTAGAAAAAAAATAATTGTTTTAATCAAAGAAAATTGCAAATAAAATATATGCATAAGGACAAAAAAAAAAATTAAGGGCATAAAAGGAGGCAAAAATAAAAACTCTTGAAAAATAAAAAACCCAAACAATCTTTCATGAAATCAAGGACAAGAAAAATGAAGGAATTTAATTTCTCCCTATGAGACTGACATCAAGCTCTTAGAAATGAAATATATGCATAAATGAAAAAATCAAATAAAAAAATCAAGTAAAAAAACCAAAAAACAATTGGTATTCTATGAATCCATCATGTCAAAAGGTATGTTGCAACAGTGAAACACCCTTCACAATTAGTTAGTTACTAGATGGCATGCCCGTGTGATGCTACTAACTTGTGGCATGGTTATGTCTTGTTGTAGGTTTGTGGAAAAAATAAAAAAAATCATATGGAAAAAAGTTGTTGCAATCCATAATATGTTAAAGAAAAAAACTACAAAGCTAAATTCTCAACCAGCTCCATATTAAAAAAATAAAATCAACAAAAATAATTCTAAAAAAACAAAAAAAATAATTAAAAAAAAGCAAAAACAAAATAAAAAAAGAAAAAAAATATGTGGAAAGTTAAAGCTAAATTCTCAATTAACTCAATATTAAAATCATTTAGAAAAATATTGTAGCAATTTATAGTATTTTGTGAGGAAATATACAATTATAATTCTTAACCAGCTCAATATTTATAAAATAAAATCAATAAAGATAATTTTAAAACATATTACAAAAAAAATGAAAGGAAAAAAAATCATATAGGAAAACTCTGTAGTAATCTAGGAGATAAACTGTTGTAATCCATAATGTTTTCTTTTAAAAAACTACAAAATTAAATTCTTAATCAGCTTCATATTTAAAAAATAAAATGAATAAAGAAAATTTTGAAAAAAATCATATGGAGGAATACTATAGTGTTTTCAAGAAAAAAAACTACAAAACTAAATTCTCAAGTAGCTTAATATGAAAAAAATAAAATCCACAAAGACAATTCTAAAAAAAAAATCATAAAAAAACCATACGAGGAAAAAAAACTAAAGAACTAAATTTTCAACAAGTTCAATATTAAAAAAATTGACAAATATAATTTTAAAAAAAACAAAAAAGAGTAAAAAAGAAGAAGAAATTCTTGGAAAAAAAATAAAAAATAAAAAAACAAAAAAAACATGTGACATGGGGAAAGATACAGTACTTTTCCTATAGCTTTTTTTTTTTAAATAAACGAAACTAATAACCATAAAAAATTTGAGAGTCATCACATACTCTTATTGAGTTTCTTTATCTTTAGGGTTTTTAGTTTTAGTATAAAATTTTATTTTGTTTATATTTTAGTCTTTAAATTTAACAAATGAGGGAAAATTTAGGAAAGAGAGAGAAAATTGTTTATTCATCTAAATAAAAAAAACTAATTTTAGTATCAATAAGTTAAATTTGATAAAAGAAATGCCTTTATGATATTTTTTAATGCTTTATTTTATTGAGAAATGTAGATCAAGGCTACTTTTTTATTATTATTTGTATAATTTTTTCTTACCATTAAACATTAGTTTAAGGTTAGAGATGGGTTTTTCAAATCTTAGAATTTGGATCCTAATGCTGTGGTCATCTCAAGAGGTCAAAATTCAACCAGCAGATAAGTTTCTTTTGTGATTATTGAGGTGTTAGGCGTCTAGAAGGTGTTGTGCTGTCATTATTTAGTGAGGGAACAGAAGCTTCGAAGTGGCATGCTAGATTTGCTCAATCGGAAGTTGACCCATTCCAAAGTTGCAGACAAAAACACCAACTATGGAACATGTAAAGAATTCTTTCACAGTGTCGAGAGAGCATGAAGAAAAAAAAAAAAAAAACCCTACAAGACATATATCAATGGAGAAAAAAGAAGCTTATAGTAGGAGAACAAGGAAACCATAAGGGTAAAGAAAAATAAAGTAAAATCATAATCCAAAAACAACAAACTATATAGTTCAATATATGTGATGAAATGAAATATATATACTTGTATAGAAATATATATGTTGATAAATCACCTAAATTTTTTAAGTGAAAATTAAGATTTATACAATAAGATTATTTTGATAAGGAGGGCATAAATGTCTGAAACTTAATGAGCTGGGCATAAATTGATAAACTAGAATTAAAGGGGTCGGAAATAAAATTAATTAATTAATTAGCCCTTATACTAGAATCCGTGGAAGATTCGATTTCTATTTAGTATTTACTACTACTACTTTTCGATCGTGATTTTTCCATCAGTTTCCACTTTACCGTTTAAAATATGTTTGGACTTTGATCTTTGTCGACCAATATACCTGTTCTATTCACACACGACCACCTCTTTGGCTTTTTACTATTTTTGTATGTAGCGGCACCCTACCATCCATGTCCGTACCAAACTTTTTCAACCTTTCTTTTTTTAAAAAAATCCCCTTAAAAGATGCTTGTGTTTTTTAATAACTAAGACAAATTTGATAACCATCTTCACTAATTTGATAAAAAAAATAAACAATAATAATAATACATAAATCATATAAAAAACATTTCTTCAAACAAAGATGAGTTAATACATGAAATTTGTGATTTCATATATAAAATTAAGATAATTTTATAAAAAAAGTATACAAACAAAAATTCATTGTAAAAAAAAGATATGGATAAAAAGATCCAAACCAATCTGGTCAAATCTTTAAATTCATGACTCCAAAGGCTAACAAAAATTTCTGATTAATAAAATTTTGAAAAATGAAATAGAAAAATAATTTTTTAATAAAAAATGATTACAAATAAAAAAATATAAATCAAAAAAATAAGAATCAAATTTAACATAAAATAAAGTTAAGTAAAATATTGAGGCATGCAATTGAAAAAATATTTCAATTAAAAGAATGGTATAAAATATTGAGGGATACAAATAAAAAATAATTAAAAATAATAAAAAAATTAAAATTAAAAGAATGGAGACAAATCTAAAAGCCATGAAAACCAAAGGAGGATTAATTTGAAAGAAAACTCCAATTTCATGGATAATTTAAAATAAATAAATAACAATAAAAAAAGAGGGACCAAATCAAAAATAAAAATAAATTAAAAGGTTGCTTTGAAAATATACACGAATTGGCTCTAGAACCGAGGAGGAGATAAGGAAGAATGAATGAAAAAAGCAAACTACCATCGATTAAAAACCTGACATATTTTTAACACACACACTGCCCAATAATAAAAACAATATCATAAAAATGAAAATATCATTGTTGAAGTTGGAGTTTAGCCACTGGACGATGTTATAAGCGTCATCCAAAGACCGTGTCTAGGTTAACCACATGCACAACCACCTTTTCTAATTTAAATAATAATCTATTTATGCATAAACACTAAACTATCTTGGCCAATCTTAAAGACTAGAAAAAGATCTTTGGATCCAGAACAAAAATAATTTGTTTTTTATCCTCTAATATTGAGTGTACTAGGTATTGGACTTTTGATTTTCTTGCTATGAAGTTATTTTAGTCTTGTGATCATGATTACAAGTTTTATGGTTAGTTGTATTGATTTGAGTTATTTTTTTTGTTTTTATTTTAATTATTTTTTTCTCAATTTCATCATTAAACATTGGTTTAATTAAGAATTGAGTTTCATATTTTTTTTATTCATTTTTTATAGGGTTATCAGATTCTTATAACTTAGGTCAAGAGTTTTTTAAGTTAGTCACGTTGACTCATATTTTTGTTTGTTGTTTTTTTCATTGAATATTTGTTTTTAAATTCCTTCTTTCAATATTTGGTTGATTGAGAATTGAAATTTATAATTTATTTATTTTTTATTTTAATGAATTTATCTCGATTTATTAACCTGAGTTTGACAGATTAACTTGAGTTGATTTAGGTTATTTTTTTATCTTTTTTATTTGAATTTTGTTTATCTTTTTTTTTAGTTTTTTTCTTCAAAATCATCATTTAATATTGGGTTAATTAAGAATTAAATTTCATAATTTATTTCAGTTTGCATTTTATGAGGTTCTCTTAGTTTCATGATTCAGGTCATAAGTTTGGTCAGTTGACGTAGGTTGACTCGGTGGTTTTTTGAGTTCTTTCTTTCATTGATTTTCTTTTAATTTCATCTATTAATATTGAGTTGATTGAGAATTGAGCTTTATAATTTATTTTCAATGGGTTTATCTTAATCTCATGACTTAGGTTTGATAGGTTTACTTGACTCATTTTTCTAATTAATTTTTTTTTCAATTTCATTCTTAAACATTAGGTTAATTGATAATTTATTTTAATATTTTTTATGGTGTTTTTAAGGTATCATGATTTGGGTAATAAATTTAGCAAGTTCATCCAAGTTGATATAAATCAATCTAATATGTTATCATTTTAATATTTTTTAAAAGATATTATCTTGAATTTGTTTAGTTAAACTATATTTTTATTTTTTATTTGGGTTGTTTTTGAACCTGTCAGGTCGACAAGGTCATATCAAGTTAATCTCCATATAGTTTATTTATTTTTTTTTTTGCTAAATGTAGCATTGCATAATATTTTTATTCCCTTTTATTTTATTCAATCAATTTAATGTATGTGTATATCTATTATAGTTTGATTGATTAAAATAATTATTTTAATAAATAAAGTTAGCAAACACAATCAGGTAAATATTCCATTTCACGAGATTAAATATCTTAATATATATATATATATCTCTCAATTTTTTATTTTTATTTATCATTTTTATTTTTTTTATTACCATATATAGTTTATAATTTATTTGGTTACATAAATGCATAAATTTTTTGACTTCTGTTTAGAAATTTTTTAATTATAAAAATATGTTGAAAAAGCTTATAATTATAATATTTTTTATTAAAAAAATATTTGATCCTTAAAATACGAATTAAGTATCTAGTAATAAGTAATATTCTAGATGGAGACCACCTTTTGATTAAATATTTCAAGAAAACGTCTACCTCTCTAATTAATCCCCCCTCCAATAGCATGAACTTTTCTAGTGTGAAAGAGGAAGCTGGTCATTGCCACGGGGTCCCTGATAATACATATATATATATATATATATATAGTTAAATTATTGTAAACAATATTATTAAAATTTTGTTTTCAATCTTCTAGGAAAAATAGTTTTTAACTTCAAGTTATATTTCAAAAAATATTCTTATAAATCACTTAGAATTACTAAAATGAGTATAAGTTAACATTACAAGTTATAAATTTTAAATTTTTTTATTTAAGTAAAAAAATTGGAGTCAAAATATATTTTTATAACTTTGTCATGGAGTTAAGAATGCAAGCATCACTACAAGATTTCATAGTTTTACTGACGGAAATATTCTGTCGGTGTGTGATTAGAAGTTCGTCGGTGATTTTTTTACCAACGTCATCACCGACGGAAATCCGTCGGGTTACCTTTTGTTAGTGATTCAACATTCCATCGCTATATCGGTCCGAAAAACAAAAAAACCATTTGCCGATGGTTTTACAGATGGAAATTGCGCGCAAAAAAAGAAGATTCCCGCTTGAATATACTGACAAATTTGTATTTCGTCGGTGATATCACGATTTATCGACGGAAACTAACCGCCAGTAGGGCTGTTGGTGGGTGTATGAAATACCGACCGAATATATTCGTCTGTAAATTCATCGGTAAGTGTGGCAGCTACTGTCAAATGCCGACGGAGTTGTTCCGTCGGTAAGTCGGTCGGTGAGTGTATGAAATACTGACCGAATATATCCGTCTGTAAATTAGTCGGTAAGTGTGGCAGCTACTGTTAAATGCCGACAGAGTAATTCCGTTGGCAATTCGGTCGGTGAGTGTATGAAATCATTGGTAATTGTTTTTTTTCTAAATTTGTTTTTGAAAAATTATTTAGGATATATAATATAAAATTATGTAAATTAATTGTAATACAAATCAATTATGAAAATAAAATTTATATTAAAGAAAAAAACAAAGTTAAATACTATTCATTATAAACTGAATATGTTTCAAAATAAATATTCAATGAAGTTTTAAAGTTAAATAATTTTTATTACAAATTAATATAAAGGTGGAGCTAGAGGAGGAGGAGGAGATTGATTATTACTTAAAAGTGCATTTTTATCAAGGTTTTATATCATCATTTTGCACTTGAAGTATCAATAACTCCTTAACTAAAGCATGTTTTATAATAATATATCTAATAATATAAGATACCTTAATTTATGATAAATGTTCATTTTAAATGCAGGGTGGCCGTCAGTGATGTGGTGGCATTTAGAGTAATTATTTTTGATCTCTCTGTAAAATGCCGACGGCCTTAGGGCCATCGGTGTGGCCGTCGGTGATGTGGTGGCATTTGGAGTAATTATTTTTGAACTCTTTGTGAAATGCTGACGGCCCTAAGGCCGTTGGTGATGTGGTGGCATTTCCAGTAATTATTTTTGAACTCTCTGTGAAATCTCGATGGCCTTAGGGCCGTCGGTGTGGCCGTCAGTGATGTGGTGGCATTTAGAGTAATTATTTTTGATCTCTCTGTAAAATGCCGACGGCCTTAGGGCCATCGGTGTGGCCGTCGGTGATGTGGTGGCATTTGGAGTAATTATTTTTGAACTCTTTGTGAAATGCTGACGGCCCTAAGGCCGTTGGTGATGTGGTGGCATTTCCAGTAATTATTTTTGAACTCTCTGTGAAATCTCGATGGCCTTAGGGCCGTCGGTGTGGCCGTCAGTGATGTGGTGGCATTTAGAGTAATTATTTTTGATCTCTCTGTAAAATGCCGACGGCCTTAGGGCCATCGGTGTGGCCGTCGGTGATGTGGTGGCATTTGGAGTAATTATTTTTGAACTCTTTGTGAAATGCTGACGGCCCTAAGGCCGTTGGTGATGTGGTGGCATTTCCAGTAATTATTTTTGAACTCTCTGTGAAATCTCGATGGCCTTAGGGCCGTCGGTGTGGCCGTCAGTGATGTGGTGGCATTTAGAGTAATTATTTTTGATCTCTCTGTAAAATGCCGACGGCCTTAGGGCCATCGGTGTGGCCGTCGGTGATGTGGTGGCATTTGGAGTAATTATTTTTGAACTCTTTGTGAAATGCTGACGGCCCTAAGGCCGTTGGTGATGTGGTGGCATTTCCAGTAATTATTTTTGAACTCTCTGTGAAATCTCGATGGCCTTAGGGCCGTCGGTGTGGCCGTCAGTGATGTGGTGGCATTTAGAGTAATTATTTTTGATCTCTCTGTAAAATGCCGACGGCCTTAGGGCCATCGGTGTGGCCGTCGGTGATGTGGTGGCATTTGGAGTAATTATTTTTGAACTCTTTGTGAAATGCTGACGGCCCTAAGGCCGTTGGTGATGTGGTGGCATTTCCAGTAATTATTTTTGAACTCTCTGTGAAATCTCGATGGCCTTAGGGCCGTCGGTGTGGCCGTCAGTGATGTGGTGGCATTTAGAGTAATTATTTTTGATCTCTCTGTAAAATGCCGACGGCCTTAGGGCCATCGGTGTGGCCGTCGGTGATGTGGTGGCATTTGGAGTAATTATTTTTGAACTCTTTGTGAAATGCTGACGGCCCTAAGGCCGTTGGTGATGTGGTGGCATTTCCAGTAATTATTTTTGAACTCTCTGTGAAATCTCGATGGCCTTAGGGCCGTCGGTGTGGCCGTCAGTGATGTGGTGGCATTTAGAGTAATTATTTTTGATCTCTCTGTAAAATGCCGACGGCCTTAGGGCCATCGGTGTGGCCGTCGGTGATGTGGTGGCATTTGGAGTAATTATTTTTGAACTCTTTGTGAAATGCTGACGGCCCTAAGGCCGTTGGTGATGTGGTGGCATTTCCAGTAATTATTTTTGAACTCTCTGTGAAATCTCGATGGCCTTAGGGCCGTCGGTGTGGCCGTCAGTGATGTGGTGGCATTTAGAGTAATTATTTTTGATCTCTCTGTAAAATGCCGACGGCCTTAGGGCCATCGGTGTGGCCGTCGGTGATGTGGTGGCATTTGGAGTAATTATTTTTGAACTCTTTGTGAAATGCTGACGGCCCTAAGGCCGTTGGTGATGTGGTGGCATTTCCAGTAATTATTTTTGAACTCTCTGTGAAATCTCGATGGCCTTAGGGCCGTCGGTGTGGCCGTCAGTGATGTGGTGGCATTTAGAGTAATTATTTTTGATCTCTCTGTAAAATGCCGACGGCCTTAGGGCCATCGGTGTGGCCGTCGGTGATGTGGTGGCATTTGGAGTAATTATTTTTGAACTCTTTGTGAAATGCTGACGGCCCTAAGGCCGTTGGTGATGTGGTGGCATTTCCAGTAATTATTTTTGAACTCTCTGTGAAATCTCGATGGCCTTAGGGCCGTCGGTGTGGCCGTCAGTGATGTGGTGGCATTTAGAGTAATTATTTTTGATCTCTCTGTAAAATGCCGACGGCCTTAGGGCCATCGGTGTGGCCGTCGGTGATGTGGTGGCATTTGGAGTAATTATTTTTGAACTCTTTGTGAAATGCTGACGGCCCTAAGGCCGTTGGTGATGTGGTGGCATTTCCAGTAATTATTTTTGAACTCTCTGTGAAATCTCGATGGCCTTAGGGCCGTCGGTGTGGCCGTCAGTGATGTGGTGGCATTTAGAGTAATTATTTTTGATCTCTCTGTAAAATGCCGACGGCCTTAGGGCCATCGGTGTGGCCGTCGGTGATGTGGTGGCATTTGGAGTAATTATTTTTGAACTCTTTGTGAAATGCTGACGGCCCTAAGGCCGTTGGTGATGTGGTGGCATTTCCAGTAATTATTTTTGAACTCTCTGTGAAATCTCGATGGCCTTAGGGCCGTCGGTGTGGCCGTCAGTGATGTGGTGGCATTTAGAGTAATTATTTTTGATCTCTCTGTAAAATGCCGACGGCCTTAGGGCCATCGGTGTGGCCGTCGGTGATGTGGTGGCATTTGGAGTAATTATTTTTGAACTCTTTGTGAAATGCTGACGGCCCTAAGGCCGTTGGTGATGTGGTGGCATTTCCAGTAATTATTTTTGAACTCTCTGTGAAATCTCGATGGCCTTAGGGCCGTCGGTGTGGCCGTCAGTGATGTGGTGGCATTTAGAGTAATTATTTTTGATCTCTCTGTAAAATGCCGACGGCCTTAGGGCCATCGGTGTGGCCGTCGGTGATGTGGTGGCATTTGGAGTAATTATTTTTGAACTCTTTGTGAAATGCTGACGGCCCTAAGGCCGTTGGTGATGTGGTGGCATTTCCAGTAATTATTTTTGAACTCTCTGTGAAATCTCGATGGCCTTAGGGCCGTCGGTGTGGCCGTCAGTGATGTGGTGGCATTTAGAGTAATTATTTTTGATCTCTCTGTAAAATGCCGACGGCCTTAGGGCCATCGGTGTGGCCGTCGGTGATGTGGTGGCATTTGGAGTAATTATTTTTGAACTCTTTGTGAAATGCTGACGGCCCTAAGGCCGTTGGTGATGTGGTGGCATTTCCAGTAATTATTTTTGAACTCTCTGTGAAATCTCGATGGCCTTAGGGCCGTCGGTGTGGCCGTCAGTGATGTGGTGGCATTTAGAGTAATTATTTTTGATCTCTCTGTAAAATGCCGACGGCCTTAGGGCCATCGGTGTGGCCGTCGGTGATGTGGTGGCATTTGGAGTAATTATTTTTGAACTCTTTGTGAAATGCTGACGGCCCTAAGGCCGTTGGTGATGTGGTGGCATTTCCAGTAATTATTTTTGAACTCTCTGTGAAATCTCGATGGCCTTAGGGCCGTCGGTGTGGCCGTCAGTGATGTGGTGGCATTTAGAGTAATTATTTTTGATCTCTCTGTAAAATGCCGACGGCCTTAGGGCCATCGGTGTGGCCGTCGGTGATGTGGTGGCATTTGGAGTAATTATTTTTGAACTCTTTGTGAAATGCTGACGGCCCTAAGGCCGTTGGTGATGTGGTGGCATTTCCAGTAATTATTTTTGAACTCTCTGTGAAATCTCGATGGCCTTAGGGCCGTCGGTGTGGCCGTCAGTGATGTGGTGGCATTTAGAGTAATTATTTTTGATCTCTCTGTAAAATGCCGACGGCCTTAGGGCCATCGGTGTGGCCGTCGGTGATGTGGTGGCATTTGGAGTAATTATTTTTGAACTCTTTGTGAAATGCTGACGGCCCTAAGGCCGTTGGTGATGTGGTGGCATTTCCAGTAATTATTTTTGAACTCTCTGTGAAATCTCGATGGCCTTAGGGCCGTCGGTGTGGCCGTCAGTGATGTGGTGGCATTTAGAGTAATTATTTTTGATCTCTCTGTAAAATGCCGACGGCCTTAGGGCCATCGGTGTGGCCGTCGGTGATGTGGTGGCATTTGGAGTAATTATTTTTGAACTCTTTGTGAAATGCTGACGGCCCTAAGGCCGTTGGTGATGTGGTGGCATTTCCAGTAATTATTTTTGAACTCTCTGTGAAATCTCGATGGCCTTAGGGCCGTCGGTGTGGCCGTCAGTGATGTGGTGGCATTTAGAGTAATTATTTTTGATCTCTCTGTAAAATGCCGACGGCCTTAGGGCCATCGGTGTGGCCGTCGGTGATGTGGTGGCATTTGGAGTAATTATTTTTGAACTCTTTGTGAAATGCTGACGGCCCTAAGGCCGTTGGTGATGTGGTGGCATTTCCAGTAATTATTTTTGAACTCTCTGTGAAATCTCGATGGCCTTAGGGCCGTCGGTGTGGCCGTCAGTGATGTGGTGGCATTTAGAGTAATTATTTTTGATCTCTCTGTAAAATGCCGACGGCCTTAGGGCCATCGGTGTGGCCGTCGGTGATGTGGTGGCATTTGGAGTAATTATTTTTGAACTCTTTGTGAAATGCTGACGGCCCTAAGGCCGTTGGTGATGTGGTGGCATTTCCAGTAATTATTTTTGAACTCTCTGTGAAATCTCGATGGCCTTAGGGCCGTCGGTGTGGCCGTCAGTGATGTGGTGGCATTTAGAGTAATTATTTTTGATCTCTCTGTAAAATGCCGACGGCCTTAGGGCCATCGGTGTGGCCGTCGGTGATGTGGTGGCATTTGGAGTAATTATTTTTGAACTCTTTGTGAAATGCTGACGGCCCTAAGGCCGTTGGTGATGTGGTGGCATTTCCAGTAATTATTTTTGAACTCTCTGTGAAATCTCGATGGCCTTAGGGCCGTCGGTGTGGCCGTCAGTGATGTGGTGGCATTTAGAGTAATTATTTTTGATCTCTCTGTAAAATGCCGACGGCCTTAGGGCCATCGGTGTGGCCGTCGGTGATGTGGTGGCATTTGGAGTAATTATTTTTGAACTCTTTGTGAAATGCTGACGGCCCTAAGGCCGTTGGTGATGTGGTGGCATTTCCAGTAATTATTTTTGAACTCTCTGTGAAATCTCGATGGCCTTAGGGCCGTCGGTGTGGCCGTCAGTGATGTGGTGGCATTTAGAGTAATTATTTTTGATCTCTCTGTAAAATGCCGACGGCCTTAGGGCCATCGGTGTGGCCGTCGGTGATGTGGTGGCATTTGGAGTAATTATTTTTGAACTCTTTGTGAAATGCTGACGGCCCTAAGGCCGTTGGTGATGTGGTGGCATTTCCAGTAATTATTTTTGAACTCTCTGTGAAATCTCGATGGCCTTAGGGCCGTCGGTGTGGCCGTCAGTGATGTGGTGGCATTTAGAGTAATTATTTTTGATCTCTCTGTAAAATGCCGACGGCCTTAGGGCCATCGGTGTGGCCGTCGGTGATGTGGTGGCATTTGGAGTAATTATTTTTGAACTCTTTGTGAAATGCTGACGGCCCTAAGGCCGTTGGTGATGTGGTGGCATTTCCAGTAATTATTTTTGAACTCTCTGTGAAATCTCGATGGCCTTAGGGCCGTCGGTGTGGCCGTCAGTGATGTGGTGGCATTTAGAGTAATTATTTTTGATCTCTCTGTAAAATGCCGACGGCCTTAGGGCCATCGGTGTGGCCGTCGGTGATGTGGTGGCATTTGGAGTAATTATTTTTGAACTCTTTGTGAAATGCTGACGGCCCTAAGGCCGTTGGTGATGTGGTGGCATTTCCAGTAATTATTTTTGAACTCTCTGTGAAATCTCGATGGCCTTAGGGCCGTCGGCGTGGCCGTCAGTGATGTGGTGGCATTTAGAGTAATTATTTTTGATCTCTCTGTAAAATGCGGACGGCCTTAGGGCCATCCCTAAGGCCGTCGGTGATGTGGTGGCATTTGGAGTAATTATTTTTGAACTCTTTGTGAAATGCTGACGGCCCTAAGGCCGTTGGTGATGTGGTGGCATTTCCAGTAATTATTTTTGAACTCTCTGTGAAATCTCGATGGCCTTAGGGCCGTCGGTGTGGCCGTCAGTGATGTGGTGGCATTTAGAGTAATTATTTTTGATCTCTCTGTAAAATGCCGACGGCCTTAGGGCCATCGGTGTGGCCGTCGGTGATGTGGTGGCATTTGGAGTAATTATTTTCAAACTCTCTATGAAATGTTGATGGCCTTGGGGCCGTTGGTGATGTTGTGGCATTTCAAGTAATTATTTCATGTTACAAAATATATCATCCATGATCAATAATTATTTCAAGTAATTATTTCGTAATTGTGACATTTCAACTAATTATTTCAAGTAATAAATATTTTGTGTTTCAAAATATATCATCCATAATCTAAATTACATGAAAAAAAGGGTTTTACATAGGGTTTCATTTTGGTAGTTAGTCAGAATTTTCTTCTTCATCGTCATCAATTGAATTGTCATCGCCTTCATCGTAATCTTCAATATGAATATCATCTTCTTCATCGATAGTTTGTCCGCTAGAGCTTAAAACAAAATTCAACTCCTCTGCGTCAACATCAACAAGACTATCATCGAAAACATGAAAATTTGAATTTTCTTCCAATTCAATCGAATGAGCAACTCGATATGGTTCAACCACCTTACTAACTTGAAAGACTTTATCTCACACACTTGTGTCGTCGTTCTCATCCTGAACAACCTCGACACGACCCTGGGGTTTCGTTTTTAAAACGGACAACCAATCCACTCTTGATTAATCCTTTCTAAATGAAGGGGTGTATGTGTAATAAACTTGTTGACATTGCTTTGTGAGAATAAAGACATCGTTTATGTTACGGAGTCTAGCTTTTGAGTTGATTTCGACTAGATCATAGTGCGGATCAACTCTGATTCCTCTGTCAGTTGTGTCATACGAATAGTATTTGAATAAAGACACTCTATTCTACTCGTTATGATATTGCAATTCGACAACCTCTTCTAATCTACCATAGTAGTCAACTTCTAACTCACTACTAGTGGATCCCTTAACATAAATACCGTTGTTGTATGTCTTTCTTCCTTTCCTATATTCTCTAATATGGAAAACATATCCATTGACAAAATACCCGTTGTAGCACTTACATTTTCTTTCAGGCCCAAGGCTTAGTGGAGATAATGACTTAGGTGCACTCCTTCCCATTTGATAAACCTTGTATGTAATGTACATCAATAAACAGTACATGAACAAGAATCTCGTAATGACATGCATACGTACAGTAATTTTGCAAGTTAGAATGAGTTTGTGATAGTGCTTACATGTGTCCTGAACCATGTGGCAAACTACTCATCTTGTAATTGAAAGATCTGGGATTTGGTCAGCTGTGAGTTATTGGAGAGCAAATATTGTCGCTGTTGCCTGCAAGTGATAATGAGTGTATGATATTACAATATATAATTAATAGTATATTACTAACAAAGTTTAATTAGTATAAACTTATTGAATAAAAGGTCTCAGCTCATCACAGTTAAATAAAACGTAGTTGTGTCTTGTTTGAACTCTATTTCCGACAAATATCTTCCTCTTACGACATTTTTAGGTATGGGTCGTCCAGTATTGGAGAATATTGACAAGTTCCCACTGGAAGGCACTTCACCGCCATCATCATGTCGGGGAACGCGATTGATTCTCGTTCTCAGATGAGGTTTGAAATAGTACGAGATAAATGTTGAGATCTCCTCAACAATATAGGCCTCACATATCGAAGCCTCAACATGCGCCTTGTTCTCAACCTTTTTCTTGACATTAAACAAGTACCTGAATTGAAATATTAATCAAGTATTTTCAATTAAGAAAAACATATAAAATACTTTTATATATGAATTATATTGCAACTATAATATCTAATCGTTCGAATGAGTACATCCATCTATATTGGACTGGTCCTCCAGCTTTTGCCTCGAATGGTAGATGCTCCATTGAGTCAAAAAATGATGGAGGGAATATCATCTCAAGTTTGCATAGTGTTTCGATAATATTCATTTGAAGCCTTTCAATATGATCAATATTCAACTTGCTGGAGCATATATCTCTGAAGAAATGACTGGTCTCCGTGAGTGCATCCCATATTCCCTTTGGCAACAAATCACGAAAAGCTAATGGGATGAGTGTTTGCATAAACACGTGGCAGTCATGACTCTTCATTCCATACAATCTGCAGTCCTCTATATTAACCAGACGTGATATGTTCGATGCATGTCCATTTGGAAAACGCAAACTCTTAAGCCATTTGTAGACTAGCAGTTATGTATTTTTCTCTAACACGAAGCTTGCTCTTGGTTTTGTGACTCGTGACTCATCATAAACCAACTCCATATTTTTA
>NW_011500501.1:132350-133730 GCF_000495115.2 Populus euphratica
TAGTAGTAGTAGTAGTAGTAGTAGTAGTAGTAGTAGTAGTAGTAGTAGTAGTAGTAGTAGTAGTAGTAGTAGTAGTAGTAGTAGTAGTAGTAGTAGTAGTAGTAGTAGTAGTAGTAGTAGTAGTAGTAGTAGTAGTAGTAGTAGTAGTACTAATAATAATAATAATAATAATAATAATAATAATAATAATAAAGAAAGAGAAGAAGAAGAAGATGATGATGATGAGAACTTGGAGATCAAATATTAATGTAAGGATTAAGCAATAATAATAACAAATGTCAAGGTTAGAGGTTCCACTAATGGTATATCAAACAAGTATAGTATAAACTCTTATTATTGAATTGGAAACCACACACAAAGGAGGTTCCAATCAGATTATATATTGTTAACATGATTACATTAGTCATCTTATTCAATTAATGCTAATACTTGTAAATCTCGTCAAGCATTCATGATTATAACTTATGTTAACAATAAATCAAGTTCCTTTCATAGCTCAGGTGTCGGTTATACCATACATTATGGGCTATGAAAGTGCCAAGCATTTGTTGTACCAAGTGTTATACAACATAAATCAAGATTAGTCATTTAACAAGCAAAGTATTAAAGAGTGAACAAGATAACAAATATAAAACATGTTAGTATCAAACATTAAGGTCCATATTAAGTTTACATTATACTTATTCTTACACCATTAGTGTAACCTTTTCACCTTGACATAATTAACTTAGCTAGACATAATGAAAGAAAGCAAAATAGATAAACAAAATAAGAACATAAAAGTTAACTAAGTAAAGGAAAGGAAATGAAAGGCATAAACTTAATATTAATGAAAACAAAGCATAAAAAATACAAAGAGAGAAAGGAAGAGCATGATCTTGATCTGAACACCAAGATGCCTAAATGCATGGCAAATGTCTCCTTTTATAGGCCAAAATTGGGAACTATTGATTTGATGACTAATTGATAAGTGGGTGGCCAACTTTTGACTTGGTGACAATCCTTATCTTCTTTTGTCTGCCCAAAACGTCATTGATAACGTCAAAATTGGAGCCAGTTGCAAACATGAAAGTTGTAGGCAATTGTCTCATCTTTCTTGTGTAAAAATTTCAGCTCATTTGGACTTCTAGAACTCCAGATATGGCCAAAATACCGAACAGTGCTCGGGCTGGAAGACAGATTCGGGCTTCTTTGTTGTTGCAATAATTTGGACTTGAAAATGGCCTTTTTGGATCTTGGGCTCCATATCAAAATTGTAGGCCTATGTCTTACCTTTCCATCCATATAAAGTAGACCTAAATCTGAGATCTATAGCTTCAGATATGACCTAATTACCGAACAGTGTTCCGGTTTGGATTGTGCCGACATCTCTTTTCTAAT
>NW_011500501.1:133813-134320 GCF_000495115.2 Populus euphratica
TGATAGGCCTGCAATCAATCCTTTCATTTATGTGATAGGCCTGCATTAAAAATAGACATTTACCACAAATTATAGGTATCTTATATTATTAGATACATTATTATAAAACATATTTTAGTTAAGGAGTTATTGATACTTCAAGTGCAAAATAATGATATAAAACCATGATAAAAATACACTTTTAAGTACTAATCACACCCCCCAACCAACTTATTACTAGTCCCTAGTAATCAAAGCGTTAAAATAGAAAAACAATTTGCAAATTCCACAAAGCAAGGTATTCATCATTTAACTTTCATTAATCTATCTAGATAAACAAATTCTCGTTAAGTTTATATATCTACTCAATACCTCTTAATAAGATATTCATAAACCTTTCTTTTGTGCTCAATGTATCAACACATAATTATGGGGCTTTTCTTGAAAGAAAATAAAACTTTTGTTCTAATGTTTAAGGTTAACTTCCTTGGGTTGGGATTATTATTTTTGTCTTCTTCTTTTTTTTTC
>NW_011500501.1:134399-137249 GCF_000495115.2 Populus euphratica
TTTTTTTTTCTTTTTTTTTTTTAAATATATATACATATAATTTAAAAATACTATGCATCTTTAACCCATGTAACAAGCATTCAGCTAATGACTCCCAGACCAGTTGGTCTTAGGGCATTAGGTGTTAAGACACTGCTACGAGTTTAATAACTCGAGTCGTGGATACTGATATGTAGGTAGTGCAATGTTTGATTCCCTTAAACTTTTCTCCTCAACCCATGTAACAGGCGTTGGGCCAATAGCTCCCAAGTCAGTTGACTTTAGGGTATTAGGTGTTAAAACACCCCTTCGGGCTTAATTGCTTAGGTTAGGGAAGCTACGAAACCAAACTTATCTACATTTTTATTATTATCATTTTTTTTTATTTTTTTAATTATATAGAATCCCTTTCCCTTAGTTGTTACCTTTAACAAAAGAACATAAATAACATAATAATCCAATGTGCAACCCACAATCATATGTTAAAGTGTGTGTGTGAAAATTAAGGTTTAAGAATACATGTTAAATGAGTATATGAGCAGAATTAAGTGATAATAATGCGAGAGTTTGTAAATCTGAATATTTCAAGAAGTATTATAATAGACCTTGTTTAGAATGGTTACTAAGATGCGTCTCAAGAGTCACTTTAACAAAAGAGCTCCTTTACTCTACCATCCTAATAACAACAATTATGCACATGCTTTATGAAATGGAATTTTTTTTTTTTTTATCAACTACTACCTTCTCCCTCCAACCAAAATGAGACATTGTCCTCAATGTTCTAAGGTAGAAAGATAGAGTATAGAAGATATCACCTGAAATAACGAATATTGACAAACTTGAAACACACTTAAGTAAAAATAAGTAATACCAAAACACAATAATAAAACAAAACAACACAAAAATTACAAATGAAGACTCAAATCTAATCTAAGCTTTTTACGGCTTCCCTTAGATGACCAATTTATGCGATTCATAGAGGGATCAATTACAGGAATGAAAGATTGTAGTTGGTCAATCAATTGTTCAGTAGTAGTAGCAGAGATTATGATTTGTCATGCAGAAGATGTTAGAAATTCTTGTTCCACAGCATGATCAAGAAAAGACAACAACTTATCATAATAACCATTAACATTTAACAAACCTATGGGTTTATGGTGAATGTGTAGTTGAGCCTAAGAGGCAATATGAAAGATCTCTTCTAATGTACCTAAACCACCTGGTAGAGCAATGAAGGCATCAACATGGTTAAACATTGCATTCATTCGAGCCGACATTGTGGAGACTTGAAGTTCCTCTCCAATTGTTTTTCCAATGATGTCCCCTTGTGCTAAAGCTTCGGGGACGACCCCCAAAACTTGACTACCTCCTAAAAATGCAGCTATTGACACACCTCCCATTAACCCAAGACTGCCTCCCCCATACACTAAATGAATCTTTCTCTCAGCTAGCACTTGACCAAGATGATTTGCTGATTCTAAAAACTCCTTTTCTTTCCCAAGACTAGATCCACCGAAAACACAAATATTTCTTATATGATGACTTGAGGAACTTGCCATTTCTACACACTTCTGTATTTATTGAATGTATGGGTTGAGTAGAAATGAAAGGAAAGAAGAGAGGGTTTTATAGATGAGAAATTAGAAAGGCAATCGTAACACCTATATATAGGCCAACTGGAGTCTCACACACACTCTCTCTCTCTCTTTTTATTTATTTATTTATTTACTTTTGAAAAAGCATGTGTATGTACAGGTAGTTGTGATTGTGGCTCACATCTTCCCTTGGTTTTACGTCCAAGAACGGCTTAAACGCCCTCTATGGGTCGGGGATAGGCTTCCCATCCAGTTTTCTTAAAAACTGGCAAACAGGGTCTTTTTTAGTCAGATTCCCAAGACTAAGTCGATCATGTTCTTTATGAAATAGTGGCCATAAATCATGAATTACACGATGCACATCTCCACTAGGATGCGTCTCAAGAGTCAATAGAAGATTATCTAAAGGCTCCTTACTCAGGCCATCCTTAATGAATTGTATTTTATCTTCATGGTTTATAGATACTATTTCTAAAGAACGATATTATGTATTACAAGTCCATCTAGCACATCGATGACAGACTTCTAGTCGTTTTGCATGATGTTTCTTTGCAAAAGTGCTTTTACCTCTTCCAGGCATGTGTGAAATGAAGGAATTAGAGGACTCATCTGATAATCGGACCTTTGCTTCAATCAACCAGCGAATATCTTCAGGAATTCCATGATTCATTAACAATCTCAATCTTGCACATCTAGCACGGTAAATTTTGGAATCGCATTCTGAGGCAGAGCGGGAAAATACTTTTTCAATTTTTCAAGATTAGTGTCCATTTTCAATGAGAATTGGAAGAGAGATTCAACGAATTGCACAAATATATACACAAATATCAGTTATTGTGGGAAACTGAAAGAACCGACTTAAGTCACGGAGTACCGTTATCCGCCATTTAACCGGGGTGAGAGAAACTTGCAAAAATCACTAAAAAAGAAACACAAAAACAATGTGAGAAAAACAAAATAATCAACCTTTATCTACAAGATCATTCCAACCAGTTGATTCATTTTCACTAGGAAACTTATCAAAGTAAGCTTTCAAACGATGTCCATTTTCCTTAAAATCATTGTCATTCATTGAATTGTCAATATCATAGGCCCCATAAGGATTGCTCCATCTTGATCTTAGCTCTCTAGGTAATGAATAGAGTTGAGAATTATAAAACAAAACTTTTTGACCAGTATCAACTTTTTGACAATTTTCACAAGTTTTGCAGAGTGCATGCGTGTCCTTGAACATGGTGGGCCAATAAAATCCATTTTGAAAGATTTTTACAGCTGT
>NW_011506004.1:0-2669 GCF_000495115.2 Populus euphratica
CAATAACATTAAAAATAAACAAAACATACTTCCCTTTGTTGAGATGATTACTTTATTTATTTGTATTTACACGACCTTGGATAAATGTATATATATAATATACATATTAATGATTAATTAATACATTTGTCACTATAATACTCATTATCTTTCATTTCATAGTAACAAGTTATATTTTATATATATTATTTTTGTTTAAAATCCATATTTAAAAAGATTAAAAACAGGCTAATAGCCTAACATATCTAGCATGATAGAATGTTATGATTAAATAATACGAGTTTGGCTTGTTTTTAATACTCAATATTTTAAATTTAGTTATATATTAAATTTAAATACACATGAATTTGATAAAATATTAGACTTAATTTTTTCTTTTCAGTCACAAACTAAACTCAAATATATTTTAGATCACAATGTAATATAAGTAGTGCATCATTATTTTTTTATAGGATCCATAATAAGTCTTTTATTTTTTATATTTCTTTTTTGAGAGAAAGTATGTTATTTTTAGAAATATTTAATTTTAATGTATTTATTTAATTGTATAATTTTATGAAATAAAAGAGTTACCCTAATAAAAAGATATCACACCGAGTAAAAAATAACAACAGTACGATGGAGGGATTTTTATAGGACAAGGTAAAGAGTAAAAGTATTCAATCAATACAAGAAGAAGTAGGAGGCTCTAATAACAAAAAAGACTACAAGAACCAATATTTAGTAAAATAATAGTTATTGAATCTGATTTAAAAATAATAATTATTAGATTAATCTAGATGAATTATATTTTTATTAAAACAATATTATTTTTATTTTTTTAAAATATAAATATTAACTCTAATATATTTAACTACAATTTGTGTTGGTTTTAGATGGTGTTTGGAAGGTGTTGTAAACAAAATTTTAAAAAGAAAAATTGATGTTTTTATTTAAAATTGTTTTTATATTTTTTTATCATTTTAATATACTAGTATTAAAAAAATTAAAATTATATATTTTTAAATAAAAATATTTTAAAAAATAACCTAAACAGCCTTTTAATTGCGGGGGTAAAACAATAAAACCCATTCACAAAGTCGAATTAAACAATCAGTAAATCATTTAATATCCAAATGAAAAAAGACGAGAATAACATGGTAACCCGACAAGGAAGAATATTGTCAGGATACAATCCTCTAGCCAAACACGTGTTAAGAATATCAAATAAATAAATTAATTAATCTTGATATGGATTTGATAAATCAAGTATATAATAAAATTAAATATGTTTAATTAACCAAAAGATCCTTGATCAGACAGTCAAGAAACGCGGAAACATGGTCCCAAGTCCCAGCATATACCTCCAGTCGATATACGTTACGAGGTCTTAATTGTTGGGTCCCACATTACCCCCAAATGTCTGCATACCCACGCGCTCCCAGCTTGGCCTAGCCCCCACTGCCTCACAGCTCTAGGCCACTGCAGGAGACTTATCCTTGTAGCGGTGGAATATGGTTTTTAATTAAAAATATATTAAAATAATATTTTTAGTTTTTTTAATCAATATATTAAAATAAAAAATTATATAAAATGATTTTTAAATAAGAATACAATCTAAAAAATAATTTTAAAAATTATTCAGCTACAAAAACAAATACTAGCACGTAATCAAAGAAACATGAGTATTTTTTTCTATAAAATATTTTAACTCTTAATTTGTTCGTGATGAGATAAGAACCACATTCGATTTATCATCTAAGCTAATAAGAGGATATAAAATTTTCAAATTATTTTTTAAAAAAAATATATAAAAAATAATTTATTTTTATACATATAACCAAATCTTAAATTTTTTTAAATATATTTTTATTTAAAACATAAAAATTACATCATCTTCGTGTTTTAAAATATAAAATAAAAATTATAATCAGTTTATAATTATTTAATAAAATTAAATTAAAATATTAAAAATATTTTATCAATTATTTTATTTACTTTATATTTTAAAATTTAGTTATAAATTTTAATATATAAAAAGATATAAAACTACATTATAAAATATAGCTTTTATTTGAACGAGGACATGACACTTCTAATATGGTAAACAACGTAAAACTTATATATTAGGATTGTTAGATAATTAAGTTGAGGTGAAATGAGAAAGTTTTGGTATTTAATCGAAACTAAGTTATATATATATGAAAGAATGGGATTAAAGACAAAAAAATTAATTGATTATAAATCAAGATTATTGAGAATAAGGTCTCGGGTTGAAACAATTAAAAAAGAATCATGTACTAATTACAAAATTGATTATAAGTCAAGAGTTTAAATATTTTAATTTCTCGACCTTCAATTTTTTTTTTTTTTTCATTTTGACAACGGTGGGGAGACAACTACTAGATTGGCTAAAAAATGGGTATTCTTCCTCTCAGATTTCATGGTGTCCTAATTAAATAAATAGATCGCCTTTTTTTTTTTCTTAATCAAGAAGATGGTTTGGGGATGATGAAAATTAGAGAGTGAAGTCTTACATTTATTATATATAGTAATCTGACCTCATCTAGCAATTTGATTCAAAAACTAGTTTCTTGAAATCTAACTCCAGTGTTTAATAATTAATAAGATATTTACATCATCAAATTTAATTAACTCAATTAAAATCTAATTCATTTAGTCAAGATTAT
>NW_011506041.1:0-2631 GCF_000495115.2 Populus euphratica
AAATATCCTTACATTTATAAAAAAAGTAGTTTATTTTATAAGGATATTTAAGTAATTAATACACATAAAAAATATAAAAAACTTGAAAAGCCACTAAACCAAAGGAAATAAAAAATTAAGAATTATTTGGTAATTATAAAAAACTTGAAAAGCCACTAAACCATAGGAAATAAAAAATTAAGAATTATTTGGTAATTACATTGTATAAAAAACATAAAAATTACTAATCAACACCATTATATAAAAAACATAAAAATTACTAATCAACACCCTTCATTAATATAATTATAAATAAATCCAAAAAAAAAAAATCACCTTTTGAAACTAGTTTTAGGTAGAAAAATCACCTTTTTTTTTTTTTAATTTCCAGAGCAGTCAAGCACTCCTAAACAAGCAGCAAATCTTTTGCGAGAGTTTTGAATCCAACAAAACCCCCCATTACCATCGACCAACCATGTGATTCTGATTTTTTTCAGTCGAAATTAGATCAGATCTAAGCAATGTTATGCACTGCTAAGGACTGGCATTAATTAAAAAAAAAAAACCTGAATGAGCTCAGTCTCCATGCCCAACACAAGAAACTATGGGATGGAATAGTATAGATATGATTTTGTTGTTCCAAGAAAGACTGATTAAGCATGCAATTGGTGATAAAAAAACATCTTTTTCATGGAATATATTCATCAATGTAAAATTAAATAGGAATAAAATGGTCAGGACATGTTTTTTCGTTAAAGTTTAATGACTATTTTACCTTCAAAGGCAAAAAAAAAAATCCTTAGGCGAGGCGCTTTTGTCTTTTTAAAAATTAATACTTGAGATACAAATATATTATTGGAGGAAAAAAATTCATCTTTTTTAATAAAAGAACAATAAAATAACATAATCAACCTTGCAATTTAAAATAATAAAGACTATTTGTAAGGGTGCTTTGATTCTCTTTTATTAATTTTGTTGTTAGTTTTAGGTTTTGTTAAGAGTGAGTTGATAATTTTAAATTTTTAAATATTATTCAAAAAAAAGTTGTTCATGTGTCATTGCATTATGGCATTCAAGCGGTGTGTGGGGATTATGTGGTAGCCAAAGTTCTATTTCCAACACAATATTAGAAGTAGCATATTGCTCTCTTTCCAGCGTTATGTTACGTGTTTATAGAGAAGATTTGGTTGGATTATGGTGAAAGTTTTTATTTTATTATCTTTTTTCTTTATTATTTTTTAAAAATATATGTCCAAAATTTTAAAAAAATAATTGTGTGTATGTAATCTTATTATTTTTTTTCTTATTTTTTTAATTATTTCTTTTTGAAGTTTGGATTTTTTTAATTTCATCCCCAAGTATTTTATTCAATTTAATTTTTTTTTATCCAATTTAGTCCTCTACTTTTATTCGCTTTATTTTTGTAATGTTATACTTTTTTTTTGCAAATCCAAAAAGTATTGTTTTTATCTACTTTTATTCGCTTTATTTGATTATTGTTTTGTTTTTTGCAATTTTATCCTTTTTAATCTTATTGCATTTGTTTTTTCATTTATTTTTTATCTTTGTTCTCTTGAATAATATATTCTTATCATTTTCTTGATTTTTTTCAATTTTGTGCCTCAATATTTAATTTCCTTTGGTTTTTTTTTTAAAAAAATATTATTTTATTTGTTTGTTTTCCAATTTAGCCTCATATTATCTTTTTTTATATCATGTTTGATCTATATTATTTGGATTTTAAACTATTTTAATGATTGATATTTTACTTTTTTATTTTTTATTTTTGGATGCCTTCCAACAAGTCGACTCTTTATTGAAAAATGATTTTTTTATAAATCCATCATTTGACATTATGTTATTAAGCTCCTTATCTTCATTATTTTTTTCACTTTTATTTTTATTGAGTTATCATGATCTTATATCCCAGATAAAAAGTTAGTCAAATTAACCATGATTACCTTATATTTTTTTATATAAAATTAATTTTTTTTCAACAATTTCATACTTGAACGTGAAGTGATTGGCTCTTGAGTTACATGATTTTTTAACTTTTCTTTCTTTTAGGTTATTCCAGGCATGTATTAACCAAATTAACCCGAGTTAGCTTGTATTTTCTTACTCGGTATTTTTTTATTTAACTTCGGGTTTTTTTACTAAGTTTTTTTTTGGAAGTTTATACTTTTTTATCTTGATATAATGTTGTGATTAGTGGGTCAATCGAGTTAACTTGAGTTAACTTGACTTTTCCCCTCAATTTTTTATGATTTTATTTTTTAATTCCATCATTTTACATTAAATTATTTACCCTTAAACTTTAATATTTTTCCTTTATCTTTTTATTTCATTATTTCAAGAACGGGTTGGTCAAGTTAACCCAGGTCAACTTATATTTTTGTTTGCAATGTATTTTTATTTACCCTATAGGTTTTTTTGTTAGGCTCTTATTTTGAAATTCTATTTTTTTTATCCTGATCTCATGTCATACGTGGTGAATTAGGTAAGTTAATTTAAGTTGACTTCAAAAAAACATTTCCTCAATTTTTTATGATATTTTTATTTTTTTCATTATCATTATCTTGCATTAAATTGTTTACCCTTAAGCTCAAGCTTTGTCATTTTTTCACATTTTGGGCATTCTAAGAACGATTC
>NW_011506017.1:0-2655 GCF_000495115.2 Populus euphratica
AGTACTAATCAACCTTCAAAACATAAAATATAAAATATAAAATATAAAAGCATTATATATATATAACATGGGTAAAACACTAGTTAAATATGGGTGAAATTGTCGAATAATATGGTAACATCAAATACCCCCACACTTAGCTCTTGCTCGTTCAATGTCCAAGAGTACAAACATTATAAAGAAGAATATAATAAAAAAGGATAAAAAATTATTTTTCATGAATTTGTTTACATGAGCTCGTCCTCGAGAAAGTATATATAAAATTAAATTGAAAATAATTATGATGTATCTCTTAATCTCCCATCAATGTACTAAATGAAATCTATGTCATGCTAAAGTGAAAGGCTCATTGATATACACTCCAACACTCATGTGTTTAGGGTTTATGTGTTTAAATCTCTCAAATTCGATCAAAGAGTATGTTCTACCATAAGCTTACTTTTCAATCTCATCTCTATTACTAACATATTATAAATAATGCATGAGTCAAAGGTTGTAATGGGGCTAAGGTTAAGGTGAGGTAAAAGAGAGTAAAAGACAAGGTTTAAATCAAAGATAGTAGAGCATTCTAAAAAAAATGATACTTCAAACAAGAATATATATATATTTTTTTAATTTTGTCTATCTTTTCATCAAGCATCACTTCTTCTGTCTTTTCACATAATTTCCAACTATAATTCCATGAAATATCAAAAGTATATGCTCTACTAATCCTTGGCCAGGGAAAAAGAAAAACATATAAAAAGTTTAGGCTTATACATTGATAAAGTAAAAAAAAAGATAAACAAGTTCAAAACGGGCTCACTAAGGATAATATGTTTTAGGTTGGTTTTTTGGCTCGAGTAGTTAAAGTTTCAAAAAAAATTCAAGACATCTTTTTTATAAAAAATTAAGATAAAAATATAATAGATCAATCCAGGTCAATCCGTATTAACATGCTAAATTCACAACCTAGGTAATAAGACTTAGACAATCTCATAGAAAGCAAATCGAAACAAATTATGAAACCTAATTCTCAATTAAACCAATGTGGAATAATAAAATTGAAAAAAAAAAGTAAGTCAACTTGAGTTAAACTGCCAAACCCGCAACTCGAGTAATAAAACTAAGATAACCTCATATAAAACAAATAAAAAACTTATAAAATTTAATTTTAAATCAATCAAATATTGAATGATAAATTTTTTTAAAAAAATCAATAAGAAACATGATAAAAAAATGAGTTAACATGTTAAATCTGTGACCTAGATTATGAAATTAAAAAAAAAAACTTAATACTGAATGATAAAATTAAAAAAACTAAACTAAACTAAATTTAAAAAAATTAAACCTTGAAAAAAATATATTAAAATAAACAATACTTTATGATGAGAGCATCGCTAAATTCTCCTCCTTGAAAAATAGCAAAATAAATAACATAGCAAAACAAATAACAAAGCAATTTAAAATAACAATGTATTGTGAGGAGGGAGGCATGAATTTCACTCCTTATTTAATTTCTGTTAGATAATAATTTATTTAATTAATTTTATTTTTATATTTTTTAAATAAGAAACTTAAATAGAAATAATTAGGAACTAAAAAATATATGAGTCTTGACAAAATCTAAAAAACCTTAGTATCGTTAGTTCATGTGGCTTTCGCCTCAATCCATTTGGACACATAATCAACAGCAAGAAGAATATAAAGATTTCCAAAAGAAGAAGAAAATAGACCCATAAAGTCAATACCCCAAACATAAAAAATTTCACTTACAAGAATATTTGTTAAAGGCATTTGATTTTTATGAGTGATATTACCTATTTTTTAGGATTTTTCACATGATTTGCAAAAGTGATATACATCTTTAAAAATAGAAGGCCAATAGAAACCACTTTCAAGTATCTTATGGGACGTTCTTTTTCCTCTAAAATATCCACCATAAGAATGAGAATGACAAAAAATAGAATGAAATTCATCCTGTGGTACACATCTCCTTACTACTTGATCCACACAAAATTTCCACAAGTAAGGAGTATCCCAAAAATAATATTTAGCATCAGCTCGTAACTTGTCCTTTTGGGATGTAGACAAACCTGGAGGGAATTCTTTAGTGACTAAATAGTTCACCAAATCAGCATACCATGGTCTTGTAGATGAATGTAGGACATACAACTGTTCATTAGGGAATGTTTACCCTATTGTTTCGATTGGTATATCCTCGGTCCTCAGTCGACTCAAGTGATCAGCCACATGGTTTTCGGCACCTTTTTTGTCTTTGATCTCAAGATCGAATTCTTGTAAAAGCAAGATCCACCTAATCAGTCTTGGTTTGGACTCCTTCTTCTTCAAAAGATACCTGAGAGCTGCATGGTCAGTAAAAATAATGACTTTTGTACCAAGTAGATATGACCTGAATTTTTCAAGAGCAAACACCACTGCAAAAAGTTCCTTTTCAGTTGTATGGTAATTGCATTGTGCTCCATCCAACATGCGAGAAGCGTAGGCAATAACATGCAAATTCTTCCCAATTCTTTGCCCAAGCACAACTCCTACCGCATAGTCACTCGCATCACACATTATCTCAAAAGGTTCATCCCAATTTGGTGGTTGGATGATAGGGGCAGATGTGACACGTCTCTTAAGCTCATCATGAGCATCTTTACAGGCTTGATC
>NW_011505977.1:0-306 GCF_000495115.2 Populus euphratica
TGCTCATATCCTAAACAACTTGCTATTAACATGTCTTATCATTTTTATCTTATTAATTCTTAATACCTTACTTGTTAAATGGTTAATCTAGATTTGTGTTGTATAATACTTGATATATCAAATACTTGATCCTTCGTAGTCTTTGGCCGACATAGTTATTATGAGAGGAACTTTATTTGTTATCAATATAAGTTAGCATTATGAATACTTGATAAAATTTATAAATATGGTGTTATGTAAATAAGATGATTAATATAATCATATTGATAATTTATAAAGAGTTTATACTTTACTTATCTCTAATAC
>NW_011505977.1:609-1174 GCF_000495115.2 Populus euphratica
AAGCAAGAAAATTGATATTTTTAGCAAACCAAGGTAATAAACTAAGAGAAACTAAGGATTTTTTAGGAAAATAATCATTGATTAGTGCAATGTCGAATGTCGAATCTATTATCACTCTTGACAAAAGATCCACATTAATATTTTCAGTGCCTTTTTCATCCTCGATTTCTTCCTGTTTGGTCATGGCATGAGAAAATGAAAATGTTTTTTCTTTGCAATTTTCAAATTCAACCCCTTCCTTACCTTCAGAGATTGACTCATCATCTTTCTTATAAGGTTCAAGAGAGGGTTTTTCAATAACCTTACCACTGCGCAGAGTAGTGACTGATTTAACTTGATCCATGTGTTGACTTCCAGAACTACTTGCATTTGCATTGTATTGCCCTTTGGGATCTTGTTGTGGTTAAGATGGAACTTACCTTTCTCTTGAAAACTGAGAGTAGATGTGAATTTTGCAAGAGTATCTTTAAAATCTGTCATGTTTTGAGCAAGTTGAGTATTGATTGTCTCTTGCTTTTCAATGAATGCATACAAAGTTTCCTCAAAATTTCTTGTAGGAGGTGGA
>NW_011505977.1:2008-2701 GCF_000495115.2 Populus euphratica
TATTATTATAAAACATGTTTTAGTTAAGGAGATATTGATACTTCAAGTGCAAAATGATGATATAAAACCATGATAAAAATGCACTTTTAAGTACTAATCACCTATGTCTTACCTTTTTATTTATATAAAGTAGACCTAAATTTGAGATTTACAGCTCCAAATATCACCCAGTTATCGAATAGTGTTTCAGTTTGGACTACACCAGCATCTCTTTTCTAATTTTGGCCATCTCTTTATCCTTTCAATTTCAGTTTTTAAACTCATCAGTCAATCCTTTTATTTATGTGATAGGCCTGCATTTAAAATGAACATTTACTATAAATTAAAGATATCTTATATTATAAGATATGTTATTATAAAACATATTTTATCTAAGGAGTTATTGATACTTCAAGTGCAAAATGATGATATAAAACCATGATAAAAATACATTTTTAAATATTAATCAAAAGTCATTTATTTGGATTTCAATTATGTCATTTTGGTATTTTCTAAACTTGAAGGGTTGCTCTAAGTATATAATGATTTTTAAGACCAAGTATTAAAAGCTTTTAGAAATAATATAAAACCTTTCAATTTCTTATTTAGAGAGCTTTCTTCCTTATTGTTCCATTTTTAGATTTGGTTGAAGAACAAATCAAATTTATCACTCTTAATCACAAAGAGTGTGGTATTTTTATCTTGATTAGAATT
>NW_011506080.1:0-1260 GCF_000495115.2 Populus euphratica
CATGTTATTGCGTACGCTTCTCGTATGTTGGATAGAGCACAATGCAATTACCATACAACTGAAAATGAACTTTTTGCAGTGGTGTTTGCTCTTGAAAAATTCAGGTCATATCTACTTGGTACAAAAGTCATTATTTTTACTGACCATGCAGCTCTCAGGTATCTTTTGAAGAAGAAGGAGTCTAAACCAAGACTGATTAGGTGGATCTTGCTTTTACAAGAATTCGATCTTGAGATCAAAGACAAAAAAGGTGCCGAAAACCATTTGGATGATGACTTGAGTCGACTGAGGACCGAGGATATTCCAACTGAAATAATAAGAGAAACATTTCCTTATGAATAGTTGTATGTGTTACATTCCTCTATAAGACCATGGTATGTTGATTTGGTGAACTATTTAGTCACCAAAGAATTCCCTCCAGGTTTGTCTACATCCCAAAAGGACAAGTTACGAGCTGATGCTAAATATTATTTTTGGGATACTCCTTACTTGTGGAAATTTTGTGTGGATCAAGTAGTAAGGAGATGTGTACCACAGGATGAATTTCATTCTATTCTCACTTTTTGTCATTCTCATTCTTGTGGTGGGCATTTTGGAGCAAAAAGAACAGCCCACAAGGTACTTCAAAGTGGTTTCTATTGGCCTTCTATTTTTAAAGATGCATATCACTTCTGCAAATCATGTGAAAAATGCCAAAGAACAGGTAATATCACTCATAAAAATCAAATGCCTTTAACAAATATTCTTGTAAGTGAAATTTTTGATGTTTGGGGTATTGACTTTATGGGTCCATTTCCTTCTTCTTTTGGAAATCTTTATATTCTTCTTGCTGTTGATTATGTGTCCAAATGGATTGAGGCGAAAGCCACACGAACTAACGATGCTAAGGTTGTTTTAGATTTTGTCAGGACTCACATATTTGATAGGTTTGGCATCCCTAAAGAATAGGTTTGGCATCCTGAAAGCTATCATCAATGATCGTAGCACTCATTTCTGCAATCTTCTCATGGAAGCATTGCTACGCAAATATCATGTGACTCATCGAACTTCCACAGCATATCATCCGCAAATGAATGGCCAAGCTGAAATTTCCAATCGAGAAATCAAGTCCATTTTGGAGAAAACAGTGCAACCTAACTGATAATATTGGAGTCTACGTCTTGGAGATGCACTTTGGGCTTATAGGACTGCTTATAAATCACTTATAGGAATGTCACCTTATTTAATGATTTATGGGAAAACATGTCATCTACCGGTGGA
>NW_011506080.1:1778-2591 GCF_000495115.2 Populus euphratica
TCACACAAAAAAAATCAAATTTTCTTTCTTTTTCCTTATCTTTTATTTATTTTTATTTTTTTGCATTTTAATTTATTTTTATTTTCTTTGTTGTTCTAAAAAAAAAATTGTGTTTGATCTTTTTATAAAATCCTATTGGTTTATGAGAATGTGAGTATTATATATTAGAATTAGTTGAGATAGATGAAGATATAAATCAAATGAATGAGTGTGCATGCAAGTTTTATGTTTAATTGGTTTAGAGAATGATTTTGAAAATATGCTATGTTGACTTTATAGTGTTATACCAATGCAAGCTTTTGAGCCTTCAACATTGTATTGTTTGATTGTGCATTCTTTCAATGATACGTATCTATAGAACTTGCTTCATATCTTGTTGAAATTACATTCGCATTATATATATACATGAAGATGATAAAGACATTAGGAATTTTAACCACTCGAACCAAAAGGCCAACATAAAGCATATTATCCTTAGTGAGCCTGTTTTGAGCTTATTTATCCTTTCTTTGCTTTATCCATGTATAAGCCTTAATTTTTTATGTGTTTTCCTTTTCCCTTGGCTAAGGATTAGTAGAGCATATACTTGTGATATCTCATGGAGTTATGGTTGGAAATTATGTGAAAAAAAAAAGGAAGAAGAAGTGATGCTTGATGAAAAGATGGGTAAAGTTGTTAAAGGGAAAGACAAGAAATAAAAAAAAAAGAAAAAAAAATGTTCCTTTATGTTCTTAAGATTTTATGTTAAAACAGCTTAAAATAAAAAAGAGTTAAGTATTGGTGATTAAAGATGAAAAGATTATGAACTTTGAT
>NW_011506008.1:0-1040 GCF_000495115.2 Populus euphratica
AATTGTAGCAACAACAAAGAAGTCCGAATCTGTCTTCTATCCCGAGCACTGTTCAATATTTTGGCCATATCTGGAGTTCTAGAAGTCCAAATGAGCTGACGTTTTTACACAAGAAAGCTGAGACAATTGTCTACAACTTTCATGTTTTCAAGTGGCTCCAATTTTGACGTTATCAATGACGTTTTGGGCAGACAAGAGAAGATAAAGATTGTTACCAAGTCAAGAGTTGGTCACCCACTCATCAATTAGTCATCAAATCAATAGTTCCCAATTTTGGCCTATAAAAGGAGGCATTTTCCATGCATTTAGGCATCTTGGTTTCCAGATCAAGATCATGTTCTTGCTTTCTCTCTTTGTATTTTTTGTAATGTTTATGCTTTGCTTTCATTAATATCGAGTTTATGCCTTTCATTTCCTTTCATTTACTTAGGTAACTTTTATCTTATTTATATTCTTATTTTGTTTATTTATTTTTCTTTCTTTCATTATGTCTAACTAAGTTTATTATGTCAAGGTGAAAAGGTTACACTAATGGTGTAAGAATAAGTATAATGTAAACTGAATATGGACTGTAATGTTTGATACTAACATGTTTTGTATTTGTTATCTTGTTCACTCTTTAATACTTTGCTTGTTAAATGACTAATCTTGATTTATGTTGTATAACACTTGGTACAACAAATGCTTGACACTTTCATAGCCCATACTGTATGGTATAACCGACACCTGAGCTATGAAAGGAACTTGATTTGTTGTTAACATAAGTTATAATCATGAATGCTTGACGAGATTTACAAGTATTAGCATTAATCGAATAAGATGACTAATGTAATTATGTTAACAATCTATAATCAGATTGGAACCTCCTTAGTATGTGGTTTCCAATTGAATAATAAGAGTTTATACTATACTTGTTTGACATACCATTAGTGGATCCTCTAACCTTGACATTTGTTATTATCATCGTTTAATCCTTACATTAATATTCTATCTCAAAGTTCTCATCTTCTTCTTCCTTCATCTCCTTCGCCAACTTTTAC
>NW_011506008.1:1297-2663 GCF_000495115.2 Populus euphratica
AATAATAATAATAATAATAATAATACTAATAATAATACTAATAAAGAAAAAGAAGAAGAAGAAGAAGAAGAAGAAGAAAAGTTGATGAGAATTTTGAGATGGAAGATTAACGTAAAGATTAAACAATGATAACAATAAATGTCAAGGTTAGAGGATCCACTAATGGTATGTCAAACAAGTATACTATAAACTCTTATTATTCAATTGCAAACCACACATAAAGGAGGTTCCAATCAGATTATAGATTGTTAACATGATTATATTAGTCATCTTATTCGATTAATGCTAATACTTATAAATCTCATCAAGCATTCATGATTATAACTTATGTTAACAATAAGTCAAGTTCCTTTCATAGCTCAGGTGTCGGTTATACCATACAGTATGAACTATGAAAGTGCCAAGCATTTGTTGTACCAAGTATTATACAACATAAATCAAGATTAGTCATTTAACAAGCAAAGTATTAAAGAGTGAACAAGATAACAAATACAAAACATCTTAGTATCAAACATTAAAGTCCATATTGAGTTTACATTATACTTATTCTTACACCATTAGTGTAACCTTTTCATCTTGACATAATAAACTTAGCTAAACATAATGAAAGAAAGAAAAATAAATAAACAAAATAAGAACATAAACAAGATAAAAGTTAACTAAGTAAATGAAAGGAAATGAAAGGTATAAACTTGATATTAATGAAGGCAAAGTATAAACATTACAAAAAATATAAAGAGAGAAAGCAAGAGCATGATCTTGATCTGGAAACCAAAATGCCTAAATGCATGGCAAATGCCTCCTTTTATAGGCCAAAATTAGAAACTATTGATTTGATGACTAATTGATGAGTGGGTGACCAACTATTGACTTGGTGACAATCCTTATCTTTTCTTGTCTACCAAAAATGTCATTGATAACATTAAAATTAGAGCCATTTAAAAAATGAAAGTTTTAGAAAATTGTCTCATCTTTCTTGTGTAAAAACGTTAGCTCATTTAGAATTCTAGAACTATAGATATGGTCCAAACATTGAACAGTGCTTGTTCTAGAAGACAGATTCAAACGTCTTTGTTGTTGCTACAATTTGGACCTGAAAATGGCCCTTTTAGATCTTGGGTTCCATATAAAAGTTGTAGGCCTATGTCTTACCTTTCCATCCATATAAAGTAGACCTAAATCTGAGATCTATAGCTCTAGATATGACCCAATTACCGAATAGTGTTCCGGTTTGGATTGCATCGACATTTCTTTTTTAAGTTTGGTCATCTCTTTGTCCATTCAATTTCAGTTCTTAAATTCATCAATCAATCCTTTCATTTATGTGATAGGCCTGAATTTGAAATGAACATTTACCATAAATTAA
>NW_011506009.1:0-2662 GCF_000495115.2 Populus euphratica
CTCAAAATTACTTCTAAGAGGTGGAGCATAAGAAGGTGCATATCCATAAGAATTTTGGAAATTATGGTGTGCTTGAAACGGTGGTTTTGAAGTTTGTACATTGTTATTATCACTCTTCAAACTGAAATTTGGGTGATTTCTCCAACTAAGATTGATGTCTTCTCCCAAGTGCAGGAGTGTCGAAGTAATAAATAACCTGGCAAGACCGGGGTCGAACCACAGGGAGGTTAATTGTACAAATTATAAATAACAATAATACAACAACAATAATAATAATAACAATAATAACAGTAGTAACAATAATAACAATAAAAATAACAATAATAATAATAATAATAATAATAATAATAATAATAATAATAATAATAATAATAATAATATTAATAATAATAGTAATAAAGAAAAAGAAGGAGAAGAAGATAAGAACTTTGAGATGGAATATTAATGTAAGGATTAAACAATGATAACAACAAATGTCAAGGTTAGAGGATCCATTAATGGTATGTCAAACAAGTATAGTATATTATTCAATTGGAAACCACACACAACGGAGGTTCCAATTAGATTATAGATTGTTAACATGATTACATTAGTCATCTTATTCGATTAATGCTAATATTTGTAAATCTCGTCAAGCATTCATGATTATAAGTTATGTTAATGACACGACTAAAAGATTGATGTCTTCTCCCAAGTGCAGGAGTGTCGAAGTAATAAATAACCCGGCAAGACCGGGGTCGAACCACAAGGAGGTACAAGACTAGGGTCGAACCATAGGGAGGTTAATTGTACAAATTATAAATAACAATAATATAACAACAATAACAACAACAACAACAACAACAACAACAACAACAATAATAATAATAATAATAATAATAATAATAATAATAATAATAATAATAATAATAATAAAGAAAAAGAAGAAGAAGAAGATGAGAACTTTGAGATGGAATATTAACGTAAAGATTTAACAACGATAACAATAAATGTCAAGGTTAGAGGATCCACTAATGGTATGTCAAACAAGTATAGTATAAACTCTTATTAGTCAATTGGAAACCACACACAAAGGAGGTTCCAATCAGATTATAGATTGTTAACATGATTACATTAGTCATCTTATTCGATTAATGCTAGTACTTGTAAATCTCGTTAACTATTCATGATTATAACTTATGTTAACAACAAATTAAGTTCCTTTCATAGCTCAGGTGTCGGTTATACCATACGGTATGGGCTATGAAAGTGCCAAGCATTTGTTGTACCAAGTGTTATACAACATAAATCAAGATTAGTCATTTAACAAGCAAAGTATTAAAGAGTGAACAAGATAACAAATATAAAACATGTTAATATCAAACATTAAAGTCCATATTAAGTTTATACTATACTTATTCTTACACCATTAGTGTAACGTTTTCACCTTGACATAATAAACTTAGCTAGACATAATGAAAGAAAGAAATATAAATAAACAAAATAAGAACATGAATAAAATTAAAGTTAACTAAGTAAAGGAAAGGAAATGAAAGGCATAAACTACTAAGTAAATGCAAAGAAATGAAAGGCATAAACTTGATATTAATGAAAGTAAAGCATAAACATTACAAAAAATACAAAGAGAGAAAGTAAGAGCATGATCTTGATCTGGACACCAAGATGCCTAAATTCATGGCAAATGCCTCCTTTTATAGGCCAAAATTGGGAACTATTGATTTGATGACTAATTGATGAGTGGGTGACCAACTCTTGACTTGGTGACAATCATTATCTTCTTTTATCTTCCCAAAACGTCATTGATAACATCAAAATAGGAGCCACTTGAAAACATGAAAGTTGTAGGAAATTGTCTCAGCTTTCTTGTGTAAACAATTCAGCTCATTTGGACTTCTAGAACTCCAGATATGGGCCAAATACTGAACAGTGCTCGGGCTGGAAGACAGATTCGGGCTTCTTTGTTATTGCTACAATTTGGACTTGAAAATGACCTTTTTTAGATCTTGGCTCCATATGAAAGTTATAGGCCTATGTCTTACCTTTCCATCCATATAAATTAGACCAAAATCAGAGATGTACAGCTCTAAATATGACCCAATTACCGAATAGTGTTCTGGTTTGGATTGCACCAACATCTCTTTTCTAAGTTTGGCCATCTCTTTGTCCTTTTAATTTCAGTTCTTAAATTCATCAATCAATCCTTTCATTTATGTGATAGGCCTACATTTAAAATGAACATTTATCACAAATTAAAGGTATCTTATATTATTAGATATACTATTATAAAACATGCTTTAGTTAAGGAGTTATTGATACTTCAAGTGCAAAATGATGATATAAAACCTTGATAAAAATGCACTTTTAAGTACTAATCACACCCCCCAACCAGCTTATTACTAGTCCCTAGTAATCAAAGCGTTAAAATAAAAAACAATTTGTAAATTCCACAAAGCAAGGTATTCATCATTTAACTTCCATTAATCGATCTAGATAAACAAATTCTCATTAAATTTATATACCTGCTTAATACCTCTTAACAAGATATTCATAAACCTTTCTTTTGTGCTCAATGTATCAACACATAATTATAGGGCTTTTCTTGGAAGAAAACAAAATTTTTGTTCTAATGTTTAAGGTTAACTTTCTTGGGTTGGGATTATTA
>NW_011505612.1:0-3216 GCF_000495115.2 Populus euphratica
TATATATTTTGTTGTGTTCATTTTTTAAAGATAAAATACTCGTTATCTAACGTGGGATTTTGGATGTCATTTCAATATACCATTATGATATGATTTTGTATTTTTTTTAGTAACTTGGTATATGATATTTCTAAAATAACTTTTTTTAGATATTTTTTTTAATATTAATATATTAAAATCATTGAAAAACAATATTTTTTTAAGAAAAAATAATTTAAAAAATAATTCAAAAAATAAGTTGAAGTATAAAAACAAATACTTTGGTAGTCAATTTTCATAATTATATGTGAAGGTAGGAACCTTATAATTTCAAATCCATTGGAAAGAGTAGTAGCTTGTGTTTTTGGATGCTTTTTAAAAGTGTTTTGGTATTAAAAAAAGTATCAAATTGATATTTTTTTTTAGTTTTTCTAATGATATTGATATGCTAATAACTAAAATAAAAAAAATAAAAACTATTTTAATAATTCTTCAAGTAAAATTACTTTTAAAAAACACTTTATACCACAATACTAAAGAAATTGGCACATAATTGATTGATACTTAAAAGTGTATTTTTATCGAGGTTTTATATCATCATTTTGCACTTGAAGTATCAATAACTCCTTAACCAAAGCATGTTTTATAATAATATATCTAATAATATAAGATACCTTTAATTTGTAGTAAATGTTCATTTTAAATGCAGGCCTATCACATAAATGAAAGGATTGATTGATGAATTTAAGAACTGAAATTGAAAGGATAAAAAGATGGCCAAACTTAGAAAAGAGATGTCGGTGCAATCCAAACCGGAACACTATTCTGTAATTGGGTCATATCTGGAGCTATAGATCTCAAATTTAGGTCTACTTTATATGGATGGAAAGGTAAGATATAGGCTTATAACTTTCGTATGGAGCCTAAGATCTAAAAAAGCTATTTTCAAGTCCAAATTGTTGCAACAATAAAGAAGCTCGAATCTGTCTTCTAGCCCGAGCACTGTTCAGTATGTGGCCCTTATCTGGAGTTCTAGAAGTCCAAATGAGCTGAAGTGTTTACACAAGAAAGCTGAGACAATTTCCTACAACTTTCATGTTTTCAAGTGGCTCTAATTTTGACGTTATCAATGACGTTTTAGGTAGATAAGAAAAGATAAGGATTGTCACCAAGTCAAGATGGGAGGTAGTCAAGTTTTGGGGGTCGTCCCCGAAGCTTTAGCACAAGGGGACATCATTGGAAAAACAATTGAAGAGGAACTTCAGGTCTCCACAATGTCAGTTCGAATGAATGCAATGTTTAACCATGTTGATGCCTTCATTGCTTTATCAAGTGGTCTAGGCACATTGGAAGAGATCTTTCATATTTCCTCTTGGGCCCAACTGCATATTCACCATAAACCCATAAGTTTGTTAAATGTTAATGGTTATTATGATAAGTTGTTGTCTTTTCTTGATCATGCTGTGGAACAGGAATTTCTAACATCTTCTGCATGACAAATCATAATCTCTACTGCTACTACTGAACAATTGATTGACCAACTACAATCTTTCATTCCTGTAATTGATCCATCCTTGAGTCGCATAAATTGGTCAACTAAGGAAAGCCGTAAAAAGCTTAGATTGGATTTGAGCCTTCATTTATGAATCTTTGTGTCATTTGGTTTTATTATTGTGTTTTGTTGTTATTTATATTTGTCTTAGTGTGTTTCAGGTTTGTCAGTGTTCGTTATTTCAGGTGATATCTTCTATACTCTATCTTTCTACCTTTAAACATTGAAGACAATGTCTTGTTTTAGTTGGGGGGAGAGGGTAGTAGCTAAAAAAAAAAAACTGTATTTTCTATTTCATAAAACATGTGCAAAATTGTTGTTACTATGATGGTAGAGTAAGGAGAACTTTTATGACTCTTGAGACGCATCTTAGTAATCATTCATAACAAGGTCTATCATAATACTTCTTGAAATATTCAGATTTACAAACTCTCGCATTGTAATCACTTAAGTCTGCTCATATACTTATTTAACATGTATTCTTAAACCTTAATTTACACACACACACTTTAAACATATGATTGTGGGTTGCATATTGGATTATTACATTATTTATCTTCTTTTGTTAAAGGTAACAACTAAGAGAAAGAGATAGTATATAATTAAAAAAACAACAAAGAAAAAAAAAGAAAAAAGAAAAAATAATGATAATAAAAATGTAGATAAGTTTGTTTTTGTAGCCTCCCTAACCTAAGCAATTAAGCCCGAAGGGGTGTTTTAACACCTAATACCCTAAAGTCAACTAACTTGGGAGCTATTGGCCCAACGCTTGTTACATGGGTTGAGGAGAAAAGCTTAAGGGAATCAAACATTGCACTATCTACATATCAGTATCTGCGACCCGAGTTACTAAGCTCGTAGGGGTGTCTTAACACCTAATGCCCTAAGACCAACTGGTCTGGGAGTCATTAGCTGAAAGCTCGTTACATGGGTTAAAGATGCATGATGTTTTTAAATTATATGTATATATATTTAAAAAAAAAAAGGGAAAAAAAAAGAAGAAAAAAAAAAGACAAAAATAATAATCCCAACCCAAGGAAGTTAACCTTAAACATTAGAACAAAAATTTTGTTTTCTTCCAAGAAAAGCCCCATAATTATGTGTTGATACATTGAGCACAAAAGAAAGGTTTATTAATATCTTGTTAAGTGGTATTGAGCAGATATATAAATTTAATGAGAGTTTGTTTATCTGGATAGATTAATGGAAGTTAAATGATGAATACCTTGCTTTGTGGAATTTGCAAATTGTTTTTCTATTTTACGCTTTGATTACTAGGGACTAGTAATAAGCTGGTTGGGGGGTGTGATTAGTACTTAAAAGTGCATTTTTATCATGGTTTTATATCATCATTTTGCACTTGAAGTATCAATAACTCCTTAACCAAAGCATGTTTTATAATAATATATCTAATAATATAAGATACCTTTAATTTGTGGTAAATGTTCATTTTAAATGCAGGCCTATCACATAAATGACATGATTGATTGATGACTTTAAGAACTTAAATTGCAAGGATAAAGAGATGGCCAAACATAGAAAAGAGATGTCGGTGCAATCCAAACCGGAACACTGTTCGGTAATTGGGTCATATCTGGAGCTATATATCTCAGATTTAGGTCCAATTTATATGGATGGAAAGGTAAGACATAGGTCTACAACTTTCATATGGAGCCCAAAATCTA
>NW_011506275.1:0-2351 GCF_000495115.2 Populus euphratica
GACCTTTCAGTTTGAAAGCTCTCTTGGTAGTACACAACTCCTTCAAAAATTTGGCATACTTGGGAATTTGCTTGATAACATCAAGCAAAGGAATGTTGAGTTCTACTTTCTTGAAAACCTCTAAAATTTCTTTTTCTTTGTCCTCTTTCTTTGACCTAGAAGAACTAACAGGAAAGGGTGGAATTGCTTTAAAACTAGAATTCATTGAGTGAGGAGAAACCTCTAAGATATCTTTTTCTTTGTCCTCTTTCTTTGACCTAGAAGAACTAACAGGAAAGGGTGGAATTGCTTTGGAACTGGAATTCATTGAGTGAGGAGTTACCTTTGGAGTGTTGGTCAATGTTTTAGTTTGTGGAGAAGGCTGATGTTCCTTCTTTGTACTCAATTCAGTTTCTATCTCTTCTTCTTCCTCCATCTCAATTTGTTTTGACCTTTTCTCTTCAAGTTCTTTCCCACTTCGCAACATGATCGCACTAACATTCTCTTTTGGATTCAATGCCTGGGAAGGCAATTTTCCATTCATTTGTGCCTCCAATGTCCCTACACTTGAAGCTACTTGCCCATTTACTTCTCCAAGTTGTGAATACTTGACCTTGTTTCCTGTTGAAAAGACATGACATTTTGTTGCAAGGTAACAGTATTAGAAGCCAAAGTTTTCATCATCTCACGAAGATCATCATTGGATGACGACCCCGTAACATTGGAGTTTGTGAATGGAGGGGGTTGTCTTGCTTGATAATTCTGTTGGGGCTGAAATCCATGGGGATGGAATTGTCGGCCTTGATTGCCTTGTTGGGATGGGTTGCCATAGCGTAAGTTGGGATGATCTCTCCATCCGGGATTGTACGTGTTGGAAAAGGGATCATATTTACGCTGGAGCTGTCCGTTGAATGCTCCATCAATTGCATGAGCTTGTTCAATATAATCTTCTTGCATTGTTGGGCACATATCCGAAGCATGTCCTTGTAAGGAGCATATGCTACAAACTTTCACCTGCTGCACATTTCCACAAGCCAAAGAACGCACAAGAGAAGTAAGATCATTAACTTTATTCTCAATGTTAGAAATACTTACCTCATTTACTCGTTTGTTGGAGAAGTCTCCACGAGTGCCAAACTGTTTTGAGTTGGCTGCCATGTTTGAGATCAATTGGCGTGCAGCCTCGGGTGTCTTATCCACCAATGCGCCTCCACTTGCAGCATCAATGATACTACGGTCAGTAGGCATTAATCCTTCATAGAAATATTGAATGAGCAACTGATCGGGTATTTGATGATGAGGACATTGAATGCACAGTTGCTCAAATCTTTCCCAATACTCAGAGAGTGTCTCTCCATGAGATTGCCGAATCCCACATATTTCTTTCCTTATGTTGGCAACTCGAGATGCTGGGATACTCGGAGAGTGTCTCTCCATGAGATTGCCGAATCCCACATATTTCTTTCCTTATGTTGGCAACTCGAGATGCTGGGAAATACTTCTCAAGGAAAATCTTCTTCATGGCATTCCAAGTTCCAATAGATCCTGGGAGAATAGAGAAAAGCCATGACTTTGCTGCCCCTTTTAAAGAGAAAGGGAAAGCTTTCAACTTAACCTGTTCTTCATCAACTCCATTCGGTTTCATGCCAACGCAAACCATATGGAACTCCTTGAGATGAGTATGTGGATCTTCTCCTGCAAGACCATTAAATGTTGGTAACAAATGTATAAAACCAGATTTGAGCTCAAAGTTTACATTATTGTCAATGTTTATGCATAGTGGCTGATTTTCCACATTAGGAGCAGCAAGCTCCTTGAGTGTTTGTTGTCTTGCAATAGCCATGGTGTTGAGGCGAGCTTCCTTTCTTAACCTGCGTAAAGTGCTTTCTATTTCAAAATCAACCTGCACTTGAATTTGATTAGTAGAACGGGTCACAGGCATCAATTGCTAAGAAAATTCAAAAGAAAGAAACCACACAAGAGACAAAAAATAATGCAAATTATATGAAAATCCAACGCTAGGAAACTAAAATTGCCTAAAAACCTTAGATAACAGAGGAATTTGGCCTCGAAATGGTAAGGTTAGTGGTTTTCCACTAGTCTTGTTCAAAACATCATTTCCCTTCAGAAAACAAAAGGTCGAACCTTAATTCCACAAACAAATCTGTTTTGAACAATACCGTTGCGGCAAGTGAACAGTACCGCCGCAAGCAAAAAACTTTTTTTGTTTTTTTTTTCTGAATAATAATAAATAATAATCACAGCAAATAAAAATAACAGTACAAGCACAAGAATTAACTAAAATTACTTTTCCGGCAACAGTGCCAAAATTTGTTGCGATGTCGCGGTCGCACAAATTAATTACCCTATCT
>NW_011506079.1:0-2592 GCF_000495115.2 Populus euphratica
TATATATTTAATAAAGCTCTTTAAAAAAAATTATATTAACTTTTTAAACTTGTAATTTGAGTCATTAGATTGAAAGCACCTAATTTTAAAAAATCATAAAGTTTAATTCTTAATTAATTAAATATTGAAGGATAAAATTAAAAAAAAATTATTTAATCAAAATTAAAATACAAAAAATATATATATTTAATTGAAGGGTGAAATTAAAAAAAATAGTAAAAGGACCAAAAAATAAAAGGAATGAGGATCAAAATTGATAAAAAAAATATTATAATTAAATGGTGAAATTTAAAAGACTAATAACTTATACGAAATGTTCAAAAAATAATTAGAAATGAAAATAATGAGGACCAAATTAAAAAAATAATACCATCAATTAAATTGAATAATAAAATTAAAAACAACAAAAAAATTTACAAAAGGACCAAAGAAAAAAATTAGGAATCTAAAGAATGAAGACCACAATGAAAAATATCATATTTGATAAATTACAATTAAAAAATAAAATTAAAAACAAATAAAACTTATACAAAAAGACTATAATACAAAAAATTAAAAGAATAAAAACTGAAGTTATTAACAAATAAAAAGGCTAAGATGCAATTTTTTGGAAAGGAAAAGGAGAAAATAGAAAGAAAAAAGATACAATGGAGCTAAATTGAACCACCAATAGTGACACACGAAATATTAAAAGAAAGATGATTAAACGACACTTCTAACAACATGACATGAGGGTATTTTTAAATGTTGGGAGACGCTTTATACAGTACTTGAAAGGCACAAGCTCTTCCTGTGTGCCCTTAAATATTGTGCATGTATTTTCATTTTTTTATTTAGTCAAATACATAATTCTTCTCAAGCTAACTTTAAAATTATAAAAAACCATTATGACAAAAATAAAAACACCCCTTAATCTTATACTTATACTTTTTTATTTTAAAGATATTTTTATAGTTTTATTTTACATTTTAATTGTTTATTTTTAATAAAAAGTCATAGATTATATATTTTCTTCAAAATCTAAACTTTTGAGTACGAAAAGGAATATACAATTGAATGGATCTCATAGAAGTATGGTCTTCATCAACATCTAGAATAGAGAAGAAGAAATCCTTTCATCAATGAATTAAAAAAAAAACTAAAACTGCTCAGTCTTTCAGTAGTAATCCAACAGTGAAAGGTTGAGCTGTTTTTTTTTAAAGCTACTTTTTTCTTAAAAAAATGTTTTTTTTTGTTTTTTTTGTTTTCTATGCCTTTCGGTTTGTTTGTTTTTTTTAATATTTTTTTTTAATTTAATTTGTTAATGTTAATTTTTTTATTTAGTTATCAAACTTTCATGACACTGATCCCGAGTTTAAAAAGTTAACTTGATTTAATGAGTTAACTCAGATTTTTTTTAATTATTTTTTTTTGTTTATTTTAGTTTGTTAATGTTAAATTTCTTTTTATCTAGTTATTAGACTTTCATGACACATATCTCAGGTTTCATGGGCTAACCCGTTCATTTTTTTTCTTTTGTTAATGTTAATTTTTTTTATTTAATTATTAGATTTTCATGACACGAATCTCGGGTTTAACGGGTTAACCTGGTTTGACAAGTTAACCCAAAGGTTTTTTATGTTTTTTTTCTTTTTAATTAATTTTCTTCGTTTAGTTTAGTTTGTTAATATTAAATTTCTTTATATTTAGTTATCAGACTTTCATGATACATATCTCAAGTTTTACGAATTAACCTGGTTTTACATGTTAACTCTGTTAATTATGGGTTAACCCATCCATTTTTTTTTCTTATATTTTTTTGTTAATACTAAAAAAAAATTTATTTAGTTATGAGACTTTCATAATATGAATCCTTGGTAAACGAGTTATCCTGGTTTGACAAGGTAACCCGAAGTTTTTTCTTTTTTCTTTTTTTAATTAACTTTTTCCATTTAGTTTAGTTTGTTAATGTTAAATTTTTTTCTATTTAACTATTAGACTTTCATGACACATATTCCGAGTTTGACAGTTTAACCAAGTTAATTCTAGGTTAACCAGTTTATTGTTTTTTTATTTAATTATCATACTTTCATGACGTGAATTTTAGGTTTGATGGGTTAACATGATTTGAAGGGTTAAACCGATTTGAAGGGTTAAACCAGTTAATTTAGATTTTGTTTTCTTTTTATTCATTAGTTTTTTCCTCTTATAGCTTTTTTTATTTTTAATTAATATTTTTTGTTTAATTTAGTTCATTAATATTAAATTTTTTTCTATTTAGTTATCAATTGATGCCTTTAATTTTCTTTTCATTTTTATGTCTTTGACTCTAGACTGCACAGTGCAGTCCACAATAAAAAGGCTAATGCGTTTTTTTTTCTACTTTTAAATTTTTTAAATTTTTTTGGTTTGTTTATGTTAATTTTTTTTTCTATTTTGTTATAAGACTTTCAAGACATGGATCTAATGTTTAACAGGTTAGCCTAGTTTATTCATATTTTTTTTTTCATTAGTTTTTTCTGTGTATAGGTTTTTTCTTCTTTATTTTTCCCTTTTTAACTAAATTTTTTAAATTTATTTTGTTGATATTAATATTTTTTTATTTAATTATCA
>NW_011500496.1:0-3842 GCF_000495115.2 Populus euphratica
TTATGAATAAAGAAATATTTTAAAAAGCAATTGCCGTTCCATTCTCAAATAAATCATAATTAAATTTTGTATGGTGGTTTATTTGGTTAAGAGATTAGGTTGGTTTTGAGTTACATGGCTTGATTTAGATTAATTTAGAAAAATTAAAAAATAAATATATTTGATATTTTAATATTTTATATAAAAAATTTATAAAGAGGTTAAATATTTATAAATTAATTTTATAATTTATAAATAAAATAAAAAATCTTACCAAATGTAATCGGATCGGATTTCATAACGATAGTCCTTGCACCTCGTTCTGGCATTTTCCTTTCTTTTATTTACCTTTCATTCTTTTGTTGTTCACTGGACATCTAATTTCTCAAAAAGAAACCTCGAGGGACTAACAATGTTACGTAAGTGAAAAAGAAAGAAGACAGGCGGAAAGTCAGATGCATGCATGCCCACCTTTCTGTTCCCAGCGGCTGTTAAAGAACAAACAAAAAAACAAAATCCTTGTTCTATCTCCGCTCTTCAAGTGCTGTGCCGGTGTTGTACGGTGATCTCGTTTATTTTTAGTTTCTTATATATATAAAAGAAACTATAAATAAACGATTGTCTTATGATCAAGTACTTTTACTCAAAATAATAGACTGTAACCCGCGCCTTTCCTTGAAACGATTCTATTTTGGAAGGGGAACCAAAAAAAAAAAAAAACTATTCTCATGTTATTAATTTAATTAAAATTTTATTTATAGTTATTTAAAAAAAAAAATTATTTTTAATATCAGTATATTAAAATAATATAAAAATATAAAAAATTAATTGAAAATAAAAATAATTTTTTTTTTAAATACTTTTGAAATACAAATGCAAATAGATATTATATTTAATAAGGTCTCTTAATTTAATAATTTGATTTAAATCAAAGATAAAAACAAAAAAAACATATCGTAAAAAAACTTCTACCAATAATAAATAAAAAAATGAGTCATCGAATCTATAAGGAAAATATTATTGAGGCCCAATGACACGACTAAAAGATTGATGTCTTCTTCCAAATACATGAGTGTTAAAGTAATAAATAACCCGATAAGACCGAGGTCGAACAACAAGGAGGTTAATTGTACAAATTATAAATAACAATTATAAAGAACAACAATAGTAACAACAACAACAACAATAATAGTAGTAGCAGCAGCAACAGTAGTAATTATAATAATAATAAAGAAGAAGTTGATGAGAACTTTGAGATGAAAGATTAATGTAAGAATTAAACAATGATAATAACAAATGTCAAGGTTAGAGGATCCACTAATGGTATGTCAAACAAGTATAGTATAAACTCTTATTATTCAATTGGAAACCACACACAAAGGAGGTTCCAATCAGATTATAAATTGTTAACATGATTACATTAATTATCTTATTCGAATAATGTTAATACTTGTAAATATTATCAGGCATTCATGCTTATAACTTATGTTAACAACAAATCAAGTTCCCTTCATAGCTTAGGTGTCGGTTATACCATATAATATAGGCTATGAAAGTACCAAGTATTTGTTGTACCACGTGTTATACAATATAAATCTAGATTAGTCATTTAACAAGCACAGTATTAAAAAGTGAACAAGATAACAAATACAAAACATGTTAGTATCAAACATTAAAGTCCATGTTAAGTTTGCACTATACTTATTCTTGCACCATTAATATAATCTTTTCACTTTGATATAATAAACTTAGCTAAATATAATGAAAGAAAGAAAAATAAATAAATAAAATAAGAACATAAATAAGATAAAAATTAACTAGGTAAAGAAAATGAAATGAAAGACATAAACAAGATATTAATAAAAATAAAACTTAAAAATACAAAGAGAGAAAGCAAAAGCATGATCTTGATTTGGAGATCAAGATGCTTAAATGCATAACAAATGCCTCCTTTTATAGGCCAAAATTGGGAGCTATTGATTTGATGACTAATTGATGAGTGAGTGGCTAACTCTTGACTTGGTGACAATCTTTATCTTCTATTGTCTGCCCAAAACGTCATTGATAACGTCAGAATTGAAACCACTTGAAACATGAAAGTTGTAGGAAATTATCTCAGCTTTTCAGGAAAAAAAAAATGGAGGTCATTTGGACTTCTAGAACTCCAGATATGGGCCAAACACTGAACAGTGCGCGAGCTATAGGACAGATTTGGACTTCTTTGTTGTTGCTATAATTTGAACTTGAAAATGACCTTTTTAAATCTTGGGTTCCTATGAAAGTTGTAGGCTTATGTCTTACCTTTTCATCCATATAAAGTATACCTAAATTCAAGATCTACAACTCCAAATATGACCCAATTACTGAACAGTGTTCCAGTTTGGACTGCACCAACATCTCTTTTCTAAGTTTGGCCATCTCTTTGTCCTTTTAATTTCAGTTCTTAAATTCATCAATCAATCATTTTATTTATGTGATAGGCCTGCATTTAAAATAAATATTTACCATAAATTAAAGGTATCTTATATTATTAGGTATGTTATTATAAAATATGCTTTAGTTAAGGAGTTATTGATACTTCAAGTGCAAAATGATGATATAAAACTTTGATAAAAATGCACTTTTAAGTACTAATCACCTAACATTCGATTGTGGACATCATTGATTAATACTTAAAAGTGTATTTTTATCAAGGTTTTATATCATTATTTTGTACTTGAAATATCAATAACTCTTTAATTAAAGCATGTTTTATAATAACAAATCTGATAAAATAAGATATATTTAATTTATGGTAAATATTCATTTTAAATGCAAGCTTATCACATAAATCAAATGATTAATTGATATGATTAACTATTGAAAGTGAAAAGACAAAGAAAAACCTAAGCTTAGAAAAGAGATGTTAGTTCTGTCTAAAAAGAAAAAACTATTAAGTTATTATGTCATATCTGGAGCTGTAGATCTTAGATTTTAGTTTGGTTTATATGGTTAGGAAGATAAGACATAGGCCTAAAACATTTATGAGAGTCCAAGAGTCAATTTTGTCGTTTGGAAGTCCAAACTTAATATCAAAAGAGAAGTCCGAGTATGTCCTGCAGCCCATATATTATTCAATGTTCAGCCTATATCTCAAGTTTTAGAAGTCCAAATGCACTGTTTTTTTTGTTGGAAAGATGAGACAATTTCTCAAAACTTTCATAAAGATTATCTGTTCAAATTCTAATGTTAGCAATAATGTTTTTAGTAGATAAGAAGATAATAATTGTTACATGGTCAAGAAGCGGCCACCCACTCAACAATTAGTCAACTCAATAGTTTTAAATTTTAGCTTATAAAAGAAGACATTTGTCGTGTATTTAGGTATCTTGGTTTTCAGATCAAGATCATGTTCTTGCTCTCTTTTTTTATATTTTTGTAATGTTTAAGTTTTACTTTCATTAATCTCTTATTTATGCCTTTCATTTCCTTTACTATACATTTATAATTATGTTTTTATTTTATTTATTTATGTTTCTTTTCATTATTATGTTTAGCTAAGTTTATTATGTAAATATGAGAAGGTTTCACTAATGGTGTGAGGATAAATATAATATAAACTCAATATGGACTTCAATATTTGTATTCTAAATAACTTGCTATTAACATGTCTTATTATTTTTATCTTATTAATTCTTAATACCTTACTTGTTAAATGGTTAATCTAGATTTGTTTTGTATAACACTTGGTATAACAAATAATTGGTACTTTTATAGCCAATCGTATGATGACACGACTAAAAGATTGATGTCTTCTCCCAAGTGCAGGAGTGTCGAAGTAATAAATAACCCGACAAGACCGGGGTCGAACCACAGGGAGATTA
>NW_011500496.1:8697-10599 GCF_000495115.2 Populus euphratica
TAATAATAATAATAATAATAATAATAAAGAAAAAGAAGGAGAAGAAGAAGAAGAAGATGAGAACTTTGAGATGGAATATTAATGTAACGATTAAACAATGATAATAACAAATGTCAAGGTTAGAGGTTCCACTAATGGTATATCAAACAAGTATAGTATAAACTCTTATTATTGAATTGGAAACCACACACAAAGGAGGTTCCAATCAGATTATATATTGTTAACATGATTACATTAGTCATCTTATTCAATTAATGCTAATACTTGTAAATCTCGTCAAGCATTCATGATTATAACTTATGTTAACAATAAATCAAGTTCCTTTCATAGCTCAGGTGTCGGTTATACCATACATTATGGGCTATGAAAGTGCCAAGCATTTGTTGTACCAAGTGTTATACAACATAAATCAAGATTAGTTATTTAACAAGCAAAGTATTAAAGAGTGAACAAGATAACAAATATAAAACATGTTAGTATCAAACATTAAAGTCCATATTAAGTTTACATTATACTTATTCTTACACCATTAGTGTAACCTTTTCACCTTGACATAATTAACTTAGCTAGACATAATGAAAGAAAGCAAAATAGATAAACAAAATAAGAACATAAAAGTTAACTAAGTAAAGGAAAGGAAATGAAAGGCATAAACTTAATATTAATGAAAACAAAGCATAAAAAATACAAAGAGAGAAAGGAAGAGCATGATCTTGATCTGGAAATCAAGATGCCTAAATGCATGGCAAATGCCTCCTTTTATAGGCCAAAAATGGGAACTATTGATTTGATGACTAATTGATAAGTGGGTGGCCAACTTTTGACTTGGTGACAATCTTTATCTTCTCTTGTCTGCCCAAAACGTCATTGATAACGTCAAAATTGGAGCCAGTTGCAAACATGAAAGTTGTAGGCAATTGTCTCAGCTTTCTTGTGTAAAAATTTCAGCTCATTTGGACTTCTAGAACTCCAGATATGGCCAAAATACCGAACAGTGCTCGGGCTGGAAGACAGATTCGGGCTTCTTTGTTGTTGCTACAATTTGGACTTGATAATGGCCTTTTTAGATCTTGGGCTCCATATGAAAGTTGTAGGCCTATGTCTTACCTTTCCATCCATATAAATTTGACCTAAATCTGAGATATATAGCTCCAGATATGACCCATTTACCGAACAGTGTTCCGGTTTGGATTGCACCGACATCTCTTTTCTAAGTTTGGCCATCTCTTTATCCTTGCAATTTAAGTTCTTCAAGTCATCAATCAATCCTTTCATTTATGTGATAGGCCTGCATTAAAAATAGACATTTACCACAAATTATAGGTATCTTGTATTATTAGATACATTATTATAAAATATATTTTAGTTAAGGAGTTATTGATACTTCAAGTGCAAAATGATGATATAAAACCATGATAAAAATGCACTTTTAAGTACTAATCATATGACATACACCTATACTATGTGACACGATCAAAATATTGATGTCTTATCTCAAATGTCGGAGTGCTGAAATAATAAATAACTCAGCAAGACCGGGGTCAAACCACAAGAAGGTTAACTATATAAATTATAACTAATAATGACAGTGATGATGATGAAGAATTAAAAAGAACTTTGAGATGGAAGATTAATGTGAAGATTAAACAATGATAAAAACAAATGTCAAGGTTAGAGGATCCACTAATAGTATTAGGATCCACTAATAGTTTTAGAAATAAGTATAATATAAACTCTTTTTATTACTTAATTGAAAGCCACACATAAAAAAGGTTCTAATTGAATGATTTATCCTTAAAAGTTCATTATAAATTTTTAACATGATCATATTAATTATCTTATTTTAATATCATATTTTTAAATATTATCAAAAATTCATGATGCATATTTCAAGGAAAAAAC
>NW_011500496.1:10674-33472 GCF_000495115.2 Populus euphratica
AAATTATTAACATGATCATATTAATTATCTTATTTAAATAACATCAATATTTTTAAATATTATCAAAAATTCATGATGCTAACTTATATAACAACAAATTAATTTTCTTTCATAACACAGGTGTCGGTTATACCATCTAGTTGGATATGAAGGATCAAACATTTATTGTACCAAGTGTTATATAACACAAATCTAGATTAACCATTTAATAAGTAAGGTATTAGGAATTAATAAGATAAAAATTAATAAAGCATGTTAATAGCAAACTTTATTAGATGTAAGCATTGAAGTCCATATTGAGTTTATATTATATATGTCCTAACACCATTAGTGAAACCTTTTCACCTTGATATATTAAACTTAACTAAACATTATAAAGAAGAGAAACATAAATAAATAAGATGAGAATATAATTATATAAGTATAATAAAGGAAATGAAAGGCATAAACAAGATATTAATGAAACTATAACATGAAACAAAACTAGAACATTAAAACTACAAAGAAAGAAAGCAAGGAAATGATCTTGATCTAAAAACCAAGATGTCTAAATACATGTCAAATGCCCCTTTTTATAGGCTAAAATTTGAAACTATTGATTTGATGACTAATTGTTGGGTGGTTGATCACCTCTTGACTTTGTGACAATCTTTATCTTTTTATTTTCCAAAAATATCATTGCTAATATCAGAATTTAAACAGATAGTCTTCATGAAAGTTTTGAAAAATTGTCTTAGCTTTCCACAAAAAACATTGGTCCATTTAGACTTCTAAAAATTGAGATATAGGCTAAATACTGAATAGTGTCTGGGTTATAAGACATATTCGAACTTCTTTTTTTATGCTAAGATTTCGACTTCCAAACGGTAAAATTGAGTGTTGGACTCTTATGAATATTTTAGATCTATATCTTAGCTTTCTAGCTATATAACCAAACTAAAATCTGAGAACTACAGCTCCAGATATGACACAATAACTGAATAGTGTTTCAATTTGGATTGAACCAACATCTTTTTTCTAAGCTTAGTCTTTTTTTTGTCTTTTAACTTTCAATAATTAATCACATTAATCAATTATTTGATTTATGTGATAGACCTGCATTTAAAATAAATATTTACCATAAATGTATCTTATATTATTAGACTTGTTATTATAAAACATGCTCTAGTTAAGGAGTTATTGATATTTTAAGTGTAAAATAGTGATATAAAACCTTAATAAAAATGTACTTTCAAGTACTAATCACTATAAAAGGAACTTGATTTGTTGTTAACATAAGTTAACATCATGAATTATTGACAATATTTAAAAGTTTGGTGTTACTTAAATAAGATAATTAATATGATTATGTTAATAATTTATAATGAGCTATTAATGATAAATCATCTGATTAAAACATTCTTTGTGTATAGTTTCCAGTTGAGTAATAAAAAAAAGTTTATATTACATTTATTTTTAATACTATTAGTGGATCCTCTAACCTTGACATTTGTTTTTATCATTGTTTAATCCTCACATTAATCTTACACCCCAAAATCCTCTTTAACTTATTATTATTAATATTATTATTTATAATTTATATAGTTCACCTCCTCGTGGTTTGACCACGGTCTTGCCGAGTTATTTATTATTTCGACACTACTATACCTGATGAAAAACATCGATCTTTTGGTCGTGTTAATCGTCCACCAACAAAAAGCTGGTCGAGTTAATTTAAACTCAACTGTAAAAGAATGCAAGATAGTATCGAAAGAAGTTACATGATTCGATAGAGTAATGCCCTTTAAAAAAAAATTAAACAAAACACAATGAAGTGAGTATCCATCCATATTTAATCAATCAATTCTATTTAATCAAAGAAAAAAATATTTTGAGAAATATATCTAAAAAGAAACAAAACATAAAAAAACCCTAAATAACCGAACCAAATAAAAAAAAATATGTAAAAAGAATATAAAAAAAATGAGCTTAATTTCTAATAAAATAAAAATCAAAAGATAAAATCTAAAAAAAACATTAACTTAAAAGAACTATAAAAATAAAATAAAAAATAACTCATAGCAAATATTCTTAAAATGGGTTAATTTTTTAAATTAAAAGACATAACCAATAGTACAATAACAAAAACATGCTCAAATCTAAGGCATTAACTATAACTAGAACTGATCAATGTTTTACTAGAGCGTAAAATATTGTTTATTGTGAATGAATTTATTATGGATGCATTGTGAGTGCTTTCACTGTGGACTGCATTGTTTGGCAGGGCTATGGTTGGGCTGAAAGGCACGGGCGGTAGCCTGGGGGCAAGCCCCCTAGCGGTTGGTCTGCCTGGTCTTGGGGTTGGGGGTAGACCAAAGTGCTAGGCGCATCGCCACCTGATGATTGGTTTGCCTAGCCTTGGGCGCTAGGGCAGACCAAAAACGCATGTGGTGCTCTAGCGACCACTCCCACAAGCAGGTTGCCCAATCGCTGTGTGACGTTTGATTTTCTTTTTTTTAGGTGCAGTCCAAGCATTATATGACGTTTGGGCTGTCTATACTTTTAGTATAATTGTATCAAAAATATTTTTTTTAGTATAATTAATGTTTAGAGTATTAGTAGTAAAAATATTATTGTTTGTTTTATTAATATTATTTTTTTAGTATAATTCATATTAAAATTATATTTTTTCTTAATATATATTTTTAGTATAATTGATAGTATTGGTGTTAAAATTATTATTATTATTTTAGTCTAATTAATAGTGTTGATGTCAAAATTATTATTATCTGTTCTTTTAATATTATTTTTTTGGTATAATTAATAGTACTAGTCTTTAAGATATTATTATATTTGGTATTATAAATAAAATTATTTTTATAATAATTCATATTATTTCTACTAAAAATATTATTATTTGTATTATAAATATTATTATTTTCATTAAAATTTATAAAAGTATAAATATTATTATCATCACTAATAAATTTTTAAAAGTTGCTATTACTATGAAAAAACCACGTTAGGACACGTGATGCTTGAGTTCCATCTTGAGAGTAGACAACTCAAGTGCCACGTGGTGCTTGACATGCTTCCTCCGCACTGCAGTTCAAGCACCTGGTGGTGCTTTGGCTGGGGCATTGCTAGGTGTGGCCCAAGCCTAGCCTTGGGTCTGGTAGGGTAGAACTCAAAATAGCATTGAGTGCTAGCCACGGACAAACCAAATGCCATATGGTGCTTGAACAACACCACCCTAGGCCGGCAGTATAACACTATCTGACTCTTGATTTGTTTTCTTTTAGGTGCAACTCAAGTACCATGTAATACTTGGGCTGCCTACACTTTTAATATTATTACGAGTATTAGTATTAAAGATATTATTATTAGTTTTCTTAATATTTTTTTTAGTATAATTAATTTTTAGAGTATTAATAGTTAAAATATTATTGTTTGTTTTGTTGATATTATTTTTTAGTATAATTAATATTAAAATAATTATTATATTTTTTTCTTAATATATTTTTGGTATAATTGATGGTATTCGTGTTAAAAATATTATTATTTTATTAGTCTAAGTGTTGATCTCAAAACTATTATTATTTGTCCACTTAATATTATTTTTTTGGTATGATTAATATTAATATTAATATTATATTTTTTCTTAATATTTTTTAGTATAATTAATAGTATTAATCTCAAAAATATTATTATTTTTGGAGTTATAAATAATGTTATTTTTATAATAATTAATACTAAAAATATTATGATTTGTATTATAAATATTATTATTTTTAGTAAAATTTATAAGAGTATATTTTATTGTAATTAATAAAATAATTGATGAATTTGAAAGAAAATATTATAGCATTTACTAATTTTATCAAATGTATTGTAATAATAATTTTATCAAATTACACTTAATTTTACTTATACTTTTATTTACAAATTACATATAAATTATTAGTTATAGGATCCAAAAATAAACTTGGATTTTGTCATATATACGACCGAAATAATTTTGGGTTTGGCACGGTCTAGCCTAAAATTAACTCAAGACTAAACTAGGGTTAGGTTGTGCAGGATCCAAAATAGCTTTGGATCGTTGGGGCCTATATATACTTGAGAGCAGCATAGCACAGGTACCTAACTAGTAATAAATTAAAACTCAAATGGGATGAGATATTTTTAATGTGCAAATACAAAAGATAAAACACAAACATCCCTTTTAACTTGCAAAAATTTTATTTATTTATTTATTTATTTATAAGTATAGATCAATAACTTTACTATGCATTCTTGGAATAAAAATAAAAATCTAACCCTAAATGATACTAATCAATACATTAATTTTAAAGTTATTTATGATAATTTATAATATAATTTTAAAAACAAGTACTGGTTTTGCCCTAGATTAATTTAAGAATATAAAAATACCCTCATTGAAAACACAATTTACTCTTTTATTAATTATTGTCTTTTGGTCATTGCAATATGATTGAGAATAAAAGATATCAAATTCATAGTAGTTAAGAAATAAAAAGAAGGAAGATATTACACTAACCACTCTTTCTTCATAAAACCATTTAAAAAATAAAATTTTATTATTTATCTCTTAATATATTTTTTTAAAGTAAATGCATTTGCTTTTCTGAACAATGAAAAATTTGCAGTTTTATTCATTTTATATTTACTGATAATGTTTCACTTTTCTAATTTCATTTCCAATTTTAAAATTGTTCCATTTCATATATTTTAGTTAACCTTCATTTCATGTAAAGTCGAGTTTTTTTGAATGACATAAAAGAAGAAAAAGGAGAAGAAGTGATGTATATGTTTTGTTTAAACCAAAAGAAAAACAATTTAAATAAAATTAAAACATTATATAAATTTAGCTCATAGTTTTTATTATTTTTTTTCAAAACCGAGATGACCATTAAGAAGAAATCTAAAACTTTTAAAAAATAAAGTACTCATTTGGTATTGGGATTCAACCATGTTTTTTATTTTTTATTTTTAAAATTTTTAACTTTCAATTAATTTTTTCTAGTGTTTTTTTATCAGTTAATATCAAAAAATAAAAATAATTTTAATATAATTTCATTTAAAAAATATTTTTAAAAAAACTTCCAGCTCAAAAGATACCATGATGCAACATCTCCAAAATTGTCTTGTATAATTTATTTGATGTATTTATTACACCTTTTTTATATGATAATTTAAATTTAAAAAAAATTACACGTTCTCATTGTCTGAATGTATAATGTAATGTAGTCTTCATTTTTGAATTCAGAAGATAAATTTTTTTATATTTCTTTTAGATAAAAAAAATAAATGGTCATAACTTAATACTTTAAATTTTTATCCAAAAATAAAAAAGAATAGATTAATATTAAATAAAAAACAGAGAGAACAAGTTTAGCTCGTTCAAGCAGCCAGGCCTCCCACTTACATGAGCTGTGTCTACATCCTGCCTGCCATGAAAACATCTAAGAACGATGATAGCGGATGACACGTCATCCAATGGGATGCCGAGAGAGGTGCACCTGTGCCGACTAATTCCATATTTATTTTTTTCCTTGTAAAACAGCTCAAGACAATCCTTAAGACCTTGGAAAACCCACTTTTTTTTTTTTTAAGTTAAAAAACCTGTTTGTACATTTTAAAAATATTTAATTTTTTAAATAAAAAAGTAAATAAACTTTATGATTTTTAAAAATAAAAAATATTATTTTAATATATTTTTAAATAAAAATACCTTTTAAAAAATTATTACCCTATCAACATACACCCTCTAAAATGCATTTCAATGAACTTTTAAAGCATGAAAACCAAATCAATATTTAAAACTTGTTTATAGATTTAGCCTCGATATAGCATTTTGGTACATATTGAAACTTCAATTTAATTTATTTATTTTTAATTAATATATTTTTAATATTTTTAAATTATTTTAATATACTAATATGAAAGATAATTTTTTAAAAATAAAAATATTATTAATATATATTTTAATATAAAAAATTATTTAAAAAACAACTATACAGCAACAGTACTGCAAAATCATAATCACGAGACAACGTGACTTTCATAATCATGCCACAAAATCATAATCACGAGACAACGTGACTTTGTGTAATTAGACGGAATATAATAAAGGACCAATTCTACAACAACAAGAAAGTTTTAGTGGTGTAGAATAGAAGAATATTCTTTTGGCAGACTTTTCATTTTATTATTATTATTAGAAAAATACCCAGATAACATGACATGTCAAATTACTCACCACACGTAAATATCCCCAAGGGCAAAGGGTTAAAGAGATATTTTATGATTTTTAAGTAAATCAAACTAAACTAAAGAAATAAATGTATTAAATAAATGGGTGGTAGTATAAATAAAGAGTTTTAAGAGGTGTTTGGTACTGTTGTATAATTTATTTTTTAAAGTATTTTTTTTTTAAAATTTAATTAAAAAAAATTCAAAAGAGTGCCTTAAGATCCCTCTCACCCTCGACCTGGAGGTTACCAGCAAAACTAACTCGCATTTCCTCCTCCAAACCCCAAAACCCTCGATCGTTTCTCCATCTCCATTTCCTCTCTCTCGAAAACTTAAAAAAAAATGAGGGCTTCAATGTTGAGATCCATCAAATCCCTAACCACCTCCGCATCTTCCCACATCCTCCGCCGTGGCTACGCTTCTGAGGCCGTCCCCGAACGCAAGGTCGCCGTCCTCGGTGCCGCCGGAGGTATCGGTCAGCCACTCTCTCTTCTCATGAAACTTAATCCTCTCGTCTCCAACCTCGCTCTCTACGATATCGCTAACACTCCCGGTGTCGCTGCCGATGTCAGCCACATCAACACCAGATCTGAGGTTTATGTCCCCTACCCTTATGAAAGATACATGCTTTCACTTTTTTTTTCCTCTTTTTGTGCAGATTCTTGCTTTTGTAGTATATTTTATTATATCAATATGTAAATTAAACAGATCTATATTTGATTCGTCGTGCTAATTCCTTATTGTTTTTGGTCTATCTGGAACTGAATCCATCTGTTTTATAATGCTATTGTTGATTTAATTGCACTAAATGTTTCTGCGTTGATTACTACCTCCCCGCTACTACTACTACTCCTCAGTTTAAAGACTCACTTGTCATTAACTTTAGGTGTTTGTTTGCTTGCTTGTTTATTTGTGTTTAGGTTGTTGGGTATGCAAGTGATGCTGAATTGGGGAAAGCCTTGGAGGGAGCAGATGTTGTAATCATTCCAGCTGGTGTGCCAAGGAAACCTGGAATGACCCGTGATGATCTCTTCAACATCAATGCTGGGATTGTAAAGGGTCTCTGTGAAGCAATTGCTAAGCACTGCCCTAAAGTGAGTAACAAGCTTCTTTCTGTAAACAGATCTATCAATTCATGTTTGTATGTCTGAGTTAACTTTAATGGTTAGTTCTTAACTATGCTATGGTTTGGTTTATATAGCTCCTGCAGCAGTTTTATTTAGAGCCCAGTAGACTCATTTGTATTTTCAAAGTCAATCAAACATGCATTAGGGGTTATTTTACTTTATGGTTTTGTTTTGATTTCATGTTAGCTTACAAATCTTGTGTTTGAATTTGTTGCATCAGGCACTTGTTAATATGATCAGCAACCCAGTGAACTCAACAGTTCCTATTGCCGCTGAGGTTTTTAAGAAAGCAGGAACCTATGACCCAAAAAGGTTGTTTGGTGTGACTACCCTCGATGTTGTCAGGGCCAAAACTTTCTATGCTGGAAAGGCCATGGTGCCAGTTGCAGGTTTTTCCAATTACTCATTTACAAGAAACTTGTCCTTATTTTTTCTCCACCTATGTTTCCCTACAGAAAGCCAAGTTGAAAGCAAAGTGTATAGTGATTTAACCTGCTAAACCTTTTGTTTTGGTGAAAAAGAAGAGCTTAGCTTCAGTAGATGGAATTCTTATATTAGCAAGTTTCTCTGGTCTTTTACTGTGCAGTTCTGTGTTTTAGAACTTTTTGACGCAATATCTTATGAGCATAGGGGAGTTATTTGAACATTTTGAATACCTCACGTGTGGTTTCTCATACTGCCTTATGGTGTTTTGCTTTGGTTCACAGAGGTTAATGTACCAGTTGTTGGTGGTCATGCAGGCATAACCATTCTCCCACTATTTTCACAAGTATTTATTCACTCCCTCCCCCCTGTTCTCTCCTAAATACTCTGTATCTGGTGTATGCTTATATTGTTTGTGTGCAAATTCTTGTCTGATTGTTCGAGATCAACCTTTCTAATTCTGTTTTTCTTATTTGATTTGTTTTATAGGCCACACCAAAAGCCAATTTATCAGATGAAGTGATTACTGCTCTTACAAAGAGAACTCAAGATGGTGGGACAGAAGTTGTGGAAGCAAAGGCTGGAAAGGGCTCTGCAACTTTGTCAATGGCGTAAGTTTATGTCTTGAACATATTTGTAATCATGAATATAATTTGGATCCTGGTCTATGGACACTATATTTTCTTTTCATTATGAAAGTCTGGTGCCTACAAAAGTTTTCATGCTATGTTGACCCGGAAATAAATTTCTCGTGTAATTGATTTTTATGGAGGATTATTTTTACCTGTCAGTTTTTTTTCCCTTCCTGTATAAATCATGGTTAGAAAAACAATGTGCAACTCATTCTTTACCCTTTTACAAGTCTCTTCATGTTGTTGAGCCAGCTTAGTTATAAAAGAAAAACTTTTTCTTTTAACTAATTTGATTGGCCATTTGCAGCTATGCAGGAGCCATTTTTGCTGATGCTTGCTTGAAGGGGCTCAATGGAGTTCCAGATGTGATTGAATGTTCATTTGTGCAGTCAACTGTCACTGAACTTCCTTTCTTCGCTTCCAGGGTAATTTTATCAACTTTCCTTGATCGAACATAAAAGCTCTTTGTTTTATCATGTCAATGGAAAATATCTCTTTGATTGGGATTGATTATTTTAATTTACTTAATTGCATATTGTTCACAAGTTTAGAGTACCATCCCTAGTTGATTCATGCTATTTCACAATATATTAGTTCAAATTACATTTGTATGTTTAGGAGTCTCCTCAGCTGTCCTGTTTACTTGGTTGGAAAAGAAAACGAATCTTAATTGAATTTTATTCTTTTAAGCCCCAAGAATGAAATACCTTAGTTGTGGTTAGCTAGTAGTAGTTATGTCTTATCCAGTCAATGTTATGTTGGGTTGAGCTTCAAAATGATTTTGTCATGCTAAAAGATACTGGTTTAATTCATGTCATTTTGGTTTGTCTTCCCCTTCACCTTCAGTACTTCAATCTGATCGCTATTCCTCACTAGTGCATCCATGTATGGTTTCTCGCTTCATGTTGAACATGATTGAACCATTTTTATGACCTTTCCATAATTTTGCTGTAGTAGGTGCCATCACCTCTTTGCAGATGCACTTATTAATTTGGTCATGGTCTTGATGTGCTGATCATAGCATCCTCATCTCAGTTACTCTAATTTTATGACAAAGCTATCACTCTCTGCCAAATGAAAAAAGAAAAGTGAACTTGTTAGATCTATTGTTTCTATATGGTCCGTGCATTACATTGTAAAGTTTACATGATGCTCTGCACCTTTTGCAGATGCAGCACTCTGGCATTTGGTGTTCTTCTAGTGCATCGTTGTTGTTGTACTCTTGCATTTTTGCGATGGAAGTTTTGTATTTTGAATTTTGTATGCTTGCCAGGGTTGTTGTGAGAAAGTAAGCCTGTGAATCCCTTTGTATTTGCAGGTGAGGCTTGGAAAGAATGGCGTGGAGGAAGTTCTAGGGTTAGGTCCTCTCTCTGACTTCGAAAAGGAAGGTTTAGAAAAGTTGAAGCCTGAGCTGAAATCATCTATTGAGAAGGGAATCAAATTTGCCACCCAGTAATTTAATACTGAATTTTGGCCGGTGGTTATTTGCTCGAGTCAAACACATGCAAACTTCGCATTTTTTCAGTGTTGTCTTTGCGGCTGCCGGCAGCACCAGCTTTTCCTTTTTCGGGTAGACGAGTCCCATAAATTTAAATTTTATCAATAATACCCTGTGACTTTTATAGGAGGCGTTTGGTACCCGGGAGAGTAAGATTTTTTTAGTCTTTGTTAAAACGCGTATGGCCATTGTTAACGTCCCATGGAGGATGATATTCTTATAAAACAGGGTACATGCCCAAATTGATGGCGATTGATATTCTTATAAAACAGGGCATATGCCCAAATTGATGGCGATTTGGATGGATCTCCACCATCCTTTATTTACGCTGGGTATTTTTGATTTGTTCCCAATTATTAATGCTTGAAAGTTATCTTGGCCATTGTCAAAAAAATAACATTAGGCACTCACTACAAGACTAAGAAACTAGTGCTTCCGACCCTTTTTTTACTTCAATTTCACCAGACCATTCCATTACAAGTAAAAATCATGCTGTCATTGTGGATATGTTTTTCGCCCTGAATGATCACACGCATACAAAAGTACGGAAAGACCCCCAGCGTTGAGCGCTTTACTGCGAAGATTTAGACATTTCACTTTATAGAATCAACCGAAGGTGAAACTTGGATTCTCCCAGGCAAAATCAGCATCCCAAGAATTGTCAGGTATGTTCCAAAAGAGCATACAGACCAACTTAAATCTGCGGATCAGCTGCAGCAAAAATAAGTACTATATCAAGCCAAGGATGTTCCATAGGTGTCAAAAGTTATAGTTCTACAATAATGTTCCTGCTCCAGCAATCTTGGCCCTCCGGCCACCATGCAACTAGTGCAGTTTGAGCAAAATTGCCGTTCCTAGGAATTCATACAGGGAAACACAAAACAACCATGCAAAACAAAACGGGAAGGAAAAGAAGGAAGAAAAAAAACATGTTATCATGCAGAAAAACAACTTCCCTTTTATGGATAAAGACGCCATTCTAAATTATCCAGTAAACAGTTCTACGAGGTCACTCCACCACAACAGCCACAGCACAGGATTGCTAAAAGTAGCTACCCTAATCCTTTCTGAAATCATGTATTTTCTCAGTAGCTTGCCATCTCCATCTAAAAACGTACAAACTCACTAGTTTCTATACTCCAACAGAAGTCCACTCGTGAACACACACACACACACATGCTCAGCAGAATGCAACAGAGTACTTCCATCCAAAGCAACTCAACCAAAAGGCGGTGCTATAAATCGATAAGCCAGAGTACACTTCCAAACATTTTATGTTTATTTTTATTTTCATAACTTTTTCTCTGATGATTGGTAAGTTGCAGAGTTGATTTAGAAAATAATTTCCACAGGAAAAAAATCAGAGTTCAGTTATAAAACTGTAGGTAGCAATTTTTCGAGACAAAATTATGCATACCTAACAAGAATTAAACCATGTCACAATCACACAGGAATTTGCAACAAAATTCACTGTACGCATTCAGTGTTAGCAAGAAGTGAACTTGTACTACAATATTGTATATGAAAGCACACCTAAACCCTTTAATAAATAAATAAAATGCAATTGTTAGTTTCAAAAAATCATTATTCCAACAATAGACGCCCCTAGAAGGATAAAATAAATGATCAAAGACATCATTAGCATCCAAAAGCCACCAATCTATCTCATAATGAATAATAATCAGGAACAATGTTGGAAATATCAACAACAAATGGTGAATGACCTGAGATGAAATCCTACAGGAACACTTAAAAGGGAACTCTAGAAAACATAAAAGAAAGCATTTGATTATGTATGGCCGCTGAAAAGTGGAAAATGTGGCTACTCCGGAAGATTCATAGGCTACACGGAACGGTTTACAAGACATGATTGGAAAAAATACCACTCACATACAAAAAAAAAAAAAAAAAAATTGGAAAAAAAGGGCTTAATCATTAATCCGATGCCTTGAGCAATGCAAGTCAGCCAGCTTCTAAAATTATCTTTTGGCACTTCAAAGACATTGAATGATGATTATAGGCAATGTTTTCAACACATTGAACCTTAGTAACCTCTGGTTACCAAAAGCGTAGCCATTGCAGCCCTACACTATATGAGTAAGTACTTTTCCAGAACAAATGGCATGTCATAAATCGCCCAACCACCAGCATCTAAACCAAAATTAGCTTCCATTGAGCTATTATGGACTCACAGTATCATTCAACTACTGAAATCACAGATATCACAAAATTCCATAGCATACTGCCATAGCCTTAAAACCATATATATGGTTCAAGAAAAAAGAAAGGGAGAATTAAAGAGTGGTTAAAGCTTCAATAATGATCACTTTGACAGGTAAATGTCCATAAACGTTGAATGGCAATTTTTGTATTACCATGGATGATAGAGAAACAAGAGATGGTTAGATTCTAACCAAGGATGACGCCCCTACCTTGACTCTACTAACTCCTATGTCATTGAGCTGCATCTGACCCAGATCCTGAATCACTATCAGAGCCTGCACATAAGGTATTGGAATGAATTAATAAATCCATTCAATGTCTTAATTGGCACCATCATTGCCAGAAAATTATACATGCTCAACAATGGTACATTAGTTGAGTTTCAATTACCACTTGAAGAGGATCTGGAATCACTGCCAGAACTGCTTGAACTGCTTGATCTGCTCATACTGTGGCCTTGCCTATGATCTTTGACAGGAGAAGATGCAGAAACAGTCATTTGTACTGCTTCAAACCAACAGGATTAGAAATCAGTGCATAAAAATTAGAATGCCATAAAGATCCAGCAAAAGAGCTTGAATGTGGGCAACACAAATCCTAAGGAATTCAAGATGATTATTACCTGATCCAAGTTCTTTTGGTGCCTCTGCAGTAGCAGATGTCATATTCTACACAGACAGAGAGAAGGATAATGTATTGGTCAGCCTGACTTTCATGAAGGAAATTCAGCTAGAGATTGGAGCTAATAAGAATTATGGTCTTACAGTCCCAAGCATTTTATGGCCAGCTTCTTCTCTCCCTTGTAGAGCAACTTCAGCTTCTCTCTCATTCTTGCCCATACTCTTCTGGTAATTGGTTACATAACCATGAAGTTCCCAAAGTGTTTCATTATCAAAACAATCAATATCCACTTCAATCTCATCTTCTTGTTGAAAAAGCCCAGGATTCCTCTTCCTAATAATCTGGACAACTGATTCTAGTTTCTCTGAAGGCAAGCTCTGCAGGTGTATACTCAATTTCTGCTTCTCCTCGTATGTCATCACGCCTCTGACAGTTTCATTCTTCTTAGGCTTATTCAACACTGATTTCCTGCCTTGATTGGCTACAGTTTTTGCAGCTTTCATCTTTGAATGTACAAGCTCCGTCAAAGAATCTGTCCTATCCAAAGTTTTTGTCTCTAAAGGCATTGTCTGTGGAAAAGAAGCAGGGCTGGGAGCTCGGGCAGAAGCAGAAGCAGGACCAGAGGTAGGGGATGAAGCACGAGGACCTGGAACTCTCTTTGAAGCAGGACCACGAGCAGGAGACGAAGCACGAGGACCTGGAGCTCTCTTCAAAGCAGGTGTTGGCAAGCTAGCATCATATCCCATCTCCCCCCTCTTATCAAAATTAGTTTTGGCCTGAACATTAGCCCATTTCTCCTCAAAAATCTTCAACAACGTATCTGCCATAGTATGAACATCCTGCCCTTTCTCATTATACTTCATAGCATTATTAAACGTCAACCTAACATCCTCAGCAAACTCCTTTGGCGACTTGTACCAATTCTTACTCAACCTACTCTTCACAGTCCCTAAGTCCATGGGATGCTTAATAATCTTATAATAATCATGCAGCTTCAACTTCTTTGCATCCACTGGCTCATTAAACACCCACCCATATTGATGTTTCATCAACTTCCCTAACAGCTCCCCACATCCTTTAACCAAATCCTTGCTAAACTCCACCACCCCCTTTCCCGCACCACCGTCCTTCCCTCCGCCAGACTGTTTCAACTTCTTGTTCGAATTCATCTGGGTTTTCTTCTTCTCATCACCATCCAACAGCCGCGAATTGGTGGGTCCCACATAACTAACTTCAGAATTAACCCTAGCAAGAGTTCCAATTCTGTTACCACCGCCTCCACCACCGCTATTACCTATTCTATTATTATGATTATCATTATAAGAAGATGTAAACTTTTCTTTAGATTCAAGTTTCTTTTTCAAGCTTCTAACTTGATGAAGTTCACTTGCTAATTTCCTCTTTAGCTGTTTAATTTCAGATTTTGACCTTGAATTCAAGTTGATTTTTACTTTACTACCATCATCAAATCTCACGTACCCGGGTAGTGCTGACTTGTTCTCATTCTGTGGGACCGGCTGTACGTGATTAAGACTTGAAGAGTCGTCTGACGCCACGGTTCCGTCGCGGTGGTTCTGCTTTCAAGAAGAGGACGAGGTGGAGGTGGAGGTGGAGGTGGAGGTTGTGGTGTATTTTAGGGTTTGAAAAGGTTGAATTTCTTCCTCTTGCAGGTGCTTTTGCGGGTGAGGGATGTTGTCGAGATTCTTGGATTTGTTGTGGTGTTTTTGGGCATATAGTTTTTTGTTGATGCTGGGTTTCCTTTCTTCTCTCAACAATCCTCCTCTTCAAAGTCTAACCATTCATGGAAAGTTAGAAACCCTAATTTCTTGCATCAAAACCCTAACTTCGGCTCCTCTTCTTTTTAATGTAACGACGATGTGTGGACTTTCCCCATATGGAAGTTCGATAGCTCGTTGTTTTTTTAATCATATTAAAATGCTAATATTTTTTTCAGAAAAACAATAATCTAAAACAACTATTTTAATATAATTTTAAATACATTTTTTTTTAAATACTGTTAATTCCAATCTCAAATAGATGAATAATAAAATTTTAATATATTTTTTTATGTAAAGGATATAAAAATACAAACCATAATTAAGGTATTTTATTTGATTCCTTCTACACCATGAATAAAACTTTTGATATATATTAAAATAGAAAATTACTCGAGTCGTGACTATATTTTGTTTTTTTATAAAATATTATATAATTAATAATATTTTACTCATGATAATTATTTAGTTAAAATTAAAATTAAAAACATTAAAGGGTTTTATTGTATTTCTTCTTACAAAACATTATTCATTAAATAGTATTTTGTTTTCTTCCTTTTTTTATCACAATTTATATTTTTTTTATTGTTTTCAAATTCAATTATATTTTCTAACATTAATTTTATTATTTCCAAATTCAATTATATTTTCTAACATTAATTTTATTCGATAATGAACTTTATAATTTTTTTAATTTATTTTTTATAAGGTTATTATAGTTTTATGATTTAGATTGCAAGTTTGACGAGATAACTCAGTTGATTTTAATTTTTTTAATTGATTTTTTTCTTCAATTTCATCATTCAAAATTAGATTGATTAAGAATTAAGTTTTATGATTTATTTTGGTTTTTTATGAGGTTATCCCCAATTCATGAATTGGGTGAAGAGTTTGGTGGGTTAATTTCAGTTTTTTATGTGTATTTTTTAATTATTTTTCAGTTTCAATTCTATCTTTCAACATTAGATTTGATATTGAACTTCATAATTTTTTTAATTTATTTTTATGAGGTTATTATAGCCTTATGATCTAGACTACAAGTTTCACGGGTTAATTCAATTGATTTTATTTTTTTTCCTTTTTCTAATTTATTTTTTCCTTTAATCTCATCATTTAAAATTAAGTTGATTGAAAATTAAGTTTTCTAATTTATTTTGGTTTTTTATGAGGTTATACCCAATTCGTGAATTGGGTCACAAGTTTGGTGGGTTAACTTCAGTTGTTTTCTTGTGTCATTTTTAATTAATTTTTTTATTTTCTATTCTATCATTCAATATTAGATTTATTAGAGATTGAACTTCATAATTTTTTTTTAATATAATTTTTATGAGGTTATCCTAAATTCATGGACCGGGTCATGGGTTTGACGGATTAACTCGAGTTAGTTTTTTTTTTATCATTTCTAATTGATTTTATTTTTTAATTTTATTTTTCAATAATAGGTTGATTGAGAACTATGATTCATAATTTATTTGATTTTTTCTGTTGGATTATCCTAATCTCAAGACCCGAATCGCGAGTTTGTCAAATTAACATGGGTTGACTTATGTTATTTTTTTTGTTATTTTTTAAAATATTATCCTTAAACATAGGATTTATTGAATATTAGATTTTATAATTTATTTTGATTTTATTTATATTAAATTTTATAGTAAGATCAACACATGGATTGACAAGTTAACTTAGGTTGATCTTCATCAATCAATTATAACTTAGTTTGATCATAATAAATCCAATATGTTGTTGTTTTAATATTTATATAAAAAATATTATTTTAAATATTTATTTTGAGTGAAATTATATTTTTACCCGTCATCCAAAGTGCTTCTATACCTGCAAAGTTGATCGGGTCATGCAAGACAACTTTCATACAATTTAAATTTTTTCTACTATAAATTATATAAACAACACCTAAATATTTTTATTTTATTTTGTTAAAATGGTGGAAGGAGAAGATTGCCTTTTAAGTTAGGGTATACAGGTTGACAGGGTGATAAGAGAATGGTGAGAGAGAAAAAATTGAAGAGAGAGAAAGAAAAAAAATATTTATATCAAATGGATTGAATAAGTTATACAAGTTGGGTTGAGCAGATTTAAAAAATCTCAACCCATTACGTGATATGTGATATCATTTTCTTAGATTATTTTAACTTATTATTATCTGTAATATTTATATTATCTAACTTTGATAGGTTAGGTTGAGTCAGATAATATAAATATTATAGATAAATTGATTTTTTTAAACACCCATAACAAAAAATCATCTTTAAAAATTAAATAGATTTTATTAGATGGTGAAAAACACACATATTCTAATAAATATTGTTGAATTAAATTTGTCTTAAAGATACATGGAACTTCAAACCAAAAAGGCATGTATATTAGAAATATCTTATAGCTTTTTTTTTTATAGGAATTGTCAACCCTAAATCTATATGGTATTATATTTAATTAGCATATTGGCTCGTGCTTTGTAATAAATTAATAATATTTTTTTTCAAATATAAATTTTTTTTTAAAGTATAAAGAATATTTAAAGTGTCTTGAGTCTGGCGGCCAAATCAAACCTATATCTCTTGAATCTGGTAATAGCCTCGGGTCTGGTGGCTGTGCCTAATTATTATTTTTATTTATTATAAAAAAACCTTTAAAGTACCTTTGAAGTATTATAAAGTGAAATGCTAATTAATTTTTTTATTTTTGATAAAAAATATTTAAAGTACCCTTGAAGTATCTTAAACTGAAATGCTAATTATTATTTTTTTGATAAAATAATATTTAAATTATCCTTGAAGTATCCTAATAGAAATTCTAATTAATTTTTTTTATAAAAAAAATATTTAAACTACTCTTAAAGTATCCTAAATAGGAATGCTAATTAATTGTTTTATAAATATTTTTTTTATTTTTTCTAAAAAAACATTTAAACTATTCTAGAAGTATCTTAAACAGAAATCATAGTTAACTTTTTTTAATTTTTTTTTTAATTTTTTCTATAAAAAAACATTAAAACTATCCTTAAAGTATCCTATATAATTTTTTTATTTTTTTATATAAAAAAACATTAAAACTATCCTTAAAGTATCCTATATAATTTTTTTTATAAAGTTTTTCTATTTTTATAAAAAAACATTTAAACTATCCTTAAAATAGTCTAAATAGAATTGTTAATTAATTGTTTTTATAATTTTTTTATTAAATAAATATTTAAACAACCATGAAGTATTCTAAATAATGTTTTTCAATAGCCTTGGGTTTAGAGACCAAGCCAGACCGAAGAGAGTTAGGTATGAAAGCTAATCTAGACCCAAGTCTTTTAGGTTTAGTGACCAAGCTAAACTTAGATCTGACGGGTATGCTAGACCCAAGACAGTTAGGTCTAGCGACCAATCGAGACCCAAGTTTTTTGTGTTTGACGGGCATGTCAAACCCAAGAAAGTTGGGTTTGACGACCAATTGAGACCTAATAGACTTGGGTTTGGCGGTGATGCTAGACCCAAGAGTGTTTGGTGTGGTTGGGTCTCGCAGCCAAGCTAGATCCACGAGAAAAGAATGGCTTTAAAAACATACTACCTTTACATGCCTATTTAGTATATATGCATATAAAAGAATGCCTTTTGGTCTGTGTAATGCAACTATAACTTTTCAAGATGCATGATGAATATTTTTTTCTAACTATGTTAAAAGAATAATTAAGGTTTTCATAGATGATTTCACGATGTATGGTGATTCTTTTAATAAGTGTTTAGAAAATTTATCTTAAGTCTTGAAAAGATACATTAAAGCTAACATTGTCTTGAACTATAAAAAGTGTTATTTTATGGTAAAACAAGAATTAGTTCTTTGGCATGTTGTGTTTTTGCATGGTTTAATGGTTGATAAAACTAAAATAGATATTATTTCATCATTGCCTTACTCTCATACGTGAGGGAGGTTTGTTTTTATTTTTGGCCATACAAGTTTCTATCGACACTTTATCAAAGACATCTCAAAGATTACAACACCTTTGTATAAATTGTTAGCTAAAAAAATAGATTTTGTGTTTGATCAAGCGTGTAAAGATGCCTATAATGAGCATAAGAGGCGTGTCACATCTGCCTCCATCATGCAACCACTAATTTGGGATGAACCTTTTGAGATAATGTGCAATACAAGTGATTACATGATAGGTGTTGTATTTAGGCATAGAATAAGAAAGAATTTGCATGTGATTGTATATGTTTCCTGCATATTGGACAAAGCGCAATGCAATTACCATATAACTGAAAGAGAACTTTTACAGTGGTGTTTGCTCTAGAAAAATTTCTATTTACTTGGTATAAAAGTTGTTTTTACTGACTATGCAACTTTGAGATATCTTTTGAAGAAAAAAACCAAATTAAGATTGATTAGGTGGATCTTGTTTTTACAAGAAATTGATCTTGAGATCAAAGATAAAAAAGGTGTTGAGAATCATATAGTTGATCACTAGAGTTGACTGCAAACCAAGGATATACAAACTAAAAAAATAAGAGAGACATTCCAGATGAGCAATTGTATGTGTTACATTCCTTTACAAGACCATGATATGCTGATTTAGTAAACTATTTAGTCATCAAAGAATTCCCTATAGATTTGCCTAAATTCTAAAAAGACAAGTTACGAGCTGATGCTAAATATTATTTTTAGAACACTCATTATCTGTGGAAATTTTTTGTGGATCAAATAGTTAGAAGATGTGTACCATAAGATGGATTTCATTCCATTCTCACTTTTTGTTATTCTCATTCTTGTGGTGAGCATTTTGGAGCAAAAAAAAAAGCCGTTAAGGTACTTGAAAGTGGCTCTATTGACCTTTTTTTTTTAAGGATGCATATCACTTTTGCAAATCATGTGAAAAATGCCAAAGAACAGGAAATATTACTTATAAGAATCAAAAGCCTTTAACTAATATTCTTGTAAGTGAAATTTTTTATATTTGGGGTATTGATTTTATGGGTCAATAATCTTTTTCTTTTGGTAATTTTTACATCCATCTTGTTGTTGATTATATGTCAAAACACACATATTTTATTAGAACTCATATATTTGATAGTTTTGGAATCCTTAAAGCTATAATTAGTGATCGTGACACTCATTTTTGTAATTGTTTAATGGAAGCATCACTATGTAAGTATCATATGACTCATTAGATTTCCACAACCTACCATCCTCAAACAAATGGCCAAGCTAAAATTTCAATAGAAAATCAAGTTCATTTTGGAGAAGACAGTGCAATATAACCGACGAGATTAGAGTCTGCGACTTGGTGATGCACTTTGATCTTATCATACTGCTTATAAATCACCTATAGAAATGTCATCTACTAGTGGAGTTTAGATACAATGCTTTTTGGGCCATTAAGCAATGCAATTTTGATTATAATGCTGTTAGGATTGCAAGGAGGTTGCAATTGTAACAGTTGGAAGAAATATTGAATAATATCCATAAAAACACAAGGATTTATAAAGAAAAGACCAAAAGTCTTCATGACCGAATGATTATAAGAACATGGTTTCATGTTGGAGATAAAGTCTTGCTTTATCATTCACATTTGAAACTTTTTCGTGGAAAGTTGCATTCTCATTAGATTGGACCCTTTGTTATTTCTAATGTTTTTTCTTATGGTGCAGTTAAGATTACAAGTTTAGAAAGAAGCAAAGTGCTCAAAGTCAATGAACATCAATTGAAAACTTTTTATGAAGGTTGGATGACAGAACTCACTACTTTCGTGGAGTTAGCTAACATGACCAAAAAATTGATATCTTTTTCCAAGTGCAGAAGTGTTGAAGTAATAAATAACCTGACAAGATCGGGGTCGAATCATAGTGAGATTAATTATATAAATTATAAATAACAACAATACAACAATAACAACAACAGTAATAGTAGTAGTAGTAGTAGTAATAATAATAATAATAATAATAATAGTAATAGTAGTAGTAGCAGAAGAAGAAGAAGAAAAAGAAGAAGAAGAAGAAGTTGATGAGAATTTTGAGATAGAAGATCAACGTAAGGATTAAACAATGATAACAACAAATGTCAAGGTTAGAGGATCCACTAATGGTATTTCAAACAAGTATAATATAAATTCTTATTGCTCAATTAAAAACCACACCCAAAGAAGGTTCAAATTAGATTATAAATTCTTAACATGATTACATTAGTTATCTTATTCCTTAATATTAATGAAAACAAAGCATAAAAAATACAAAGAGAGAAAGGAAGAGCATGATCTTGATCTGGAAATCAAGATGCCTAAATGCATGGCAAATGCCTCCTTTTATAGGCCAAAAATGGGAACTATTGATTTGATGACTAATTGATAAGTGGGTGACCAACTTTTGACTTGGTGACAATCCTTATCTTCTCTTGTCTGCCCAAAACGTCATTGATAACGTCAAAATTGGAGCCAGTTGTAAACATGAAAGTTGTAGGCAATTGTCTCAGCTTTCTTGTGTAAAAATTTCAGCTCATTTGGACTTCTAGAACTCCAGATATGGCCAAAATACCGAATAGTGCTCGGGCTGGAAGACAGATTCGGGCTTCTTTGTTGTTGCTACAATTTGGACTTGATAATGGCCTTTTTAGATCTTGGGCTCCATATGAAAGTTGTAGGCCTATGTCTTACCTTTCCATCCATATAAATTGGACCTAAATCTGAGATCTGTAGCTCCAGATATGACCCAATTACCGAACAGTGTTCCGGTTTGGATTGCACCGACATCTCTTTTCTAAGTTTGGCCATCTCTTTATCCTTGCAATTTAAGTTCTTCAAGTCATCAATCAATCCTTTCATTTATGTGATAGGCCTGCATTAAAAATAGACATTTACCATAAATTATAGGTATCTTATATTATTAGATACATTATTATAAAACATATTTTAGTTAAGGAGTTATTGATACTTCAAGTGCAAAATGATGATATAAAACCATGATAAAAATGCACTTTTAAGTACTAATCACACCCCCCAACCAGCTTATTACTAGTCCCTAGTAATCAAAGCGTTAAAATAGAAAACAAATTTGCAAATTTCACAAAGCAAGGTATTCATCATTTAACTTCCATTAATCTATCCAGATAAACAAACTCTCATTAAATTTATATATCTGCTCAATACCTCTTAACAAGATATTAATAAACCTTTCTTTTGTGCTCAATGTATCAACACATAATTATGGGGCTTTTCTTGGAAGAAAACAAAATTTTTGTTCTAATGTTTAAGGTTAACTTCCTTGGGTTGGGATTACTATTTTTGTCTTTTTTTTTTTTTAACTCTATATACATATACTTTAAAAACATCATGCATCTTTAACCCATGTAACGAGCTTTCAGCTAATGACTCCTAGACCAGTTGGTCTTAGGGCATTAGGTGTTAAGACACCCCTACGAGCTTAGTAACTCGGGTCGCAGATACTGATATGTAGATAGTGCAATGTTTGATTCCCTTAAGCTTTTCTCTTCAACCCATGTAACAATTATCTGGCCAATAGCTTCTAAGTTAGTTGACTTTAGGGTATTAGGTGTTAAAACACCCCTTCGAGCTTAATTGCTTAGGTTAGGGAGGCTATAAAACCAAACTTGTCTATATTTTTATTATCATCATTCATTTTTTTTGCTCTTCTTTTTTGTTTTTTTTTCAAATTATATACTATCCCTTTCCCTTATTTGTTACCTTTAACAAAAGAATATAAATAATGTAATAATTCAATGTGCAATCCATAATCATATGTTAAAGTGTGTGTGTAAAAATTAAGGTTTAAGAATATATGTTAAATGAGTATATGAGCAGAATTAAGCGATAACAATGTGAGAGTTTGTAAACCTAAATATTTCAAGAAGTATTATGATAGACCTTGTTAAGAATGATTAGTAAGATGTGTATCAAAAGTCACTTTAACAAAAGAGCCTCTTTACTTTGCCAAAACGAGATATTGTCCTCAATGTCCTAACGTAAAAGATAGAGTATAGAAAATATCACCTGAAATAACGAACACTAACAAACCTGAAACACACTTAAAAAATATAAGAAATAACAAAACACAATAATAAAAGCAAAGTACGTAAAGATTTACAAATGAAGACTCAAATCCAATCTAAGTTTTTTACGGCTTTCCATAGATGACTAATTTATGCAAGTCATGGAGGGATCAATTACAGGAATGAAAGATTGTAGTTGGTCAATCAATTGTTCAGCAGTAGCAGCAGAGATTATGATTTGTC
>NW_011500496.1:33669-34059 GCF_000495115.2 Populus euphratica
TGCCCAGACCACCTGGTAAGGCAATGAAGGCATCAACATGGTTAAACATTGCATTCATTCGAGCAAATATTATGAAGACCTGTAGTTCCTCTCCAATTGTTTTTCTAATGATGTCCCTTTGTACTAAAGCTTCAAGGACAACCCCCAAAACTTGACTATCTCCTAAAAATACAGCTATTGACATACCTCTCATTAAACATTGCATTTATTCGAGCAGACATTGTAGAGACCTGTAATTCTTCTCTATTTTTTTTCTTCCAATGATGTCCCCCTATGCTAAAACTTTAGGGACGACACCTAAAACTTGACTACCTCTTGAAAATACATCTATTGACATACCTCCCATTAACCCAAGATTGCCTCCCCTATATACTAAATGAATCTTTCTCT
>NW_011500496.1:34236-34691 GCF_000495115.2 Populus euphratica
CTTTATAGATGAGAAATTAAAAAGGCATCACCTATTGAAATAAATCTTGTCTAATGAGGAGATTTTGTCCCTTTTTTGTTTTTTTCTTGTAGCTTTCTTAAGAAATTAACGCGAGATGATATTTTGAATTTTTTTCGAGAATCACTGTAATTTCCTATCTTAGCGAATATTTCAAGAGTTTAAAGGCTATTATGTGTGTTCTTGTGGTTGTCTTAGTTATTTATGTTTTTAATTTTCCAGTTTTCTTAAAAACTGGCAAACATGGTCTTTTCTAGTCAGATTCCCAATACTATATCAAGCATGCTCTTTATGAAAATAGATTCATAATTCATGAATTACACGGTGCTTATCTCGATTATGATGAGACCTAAAAGTCAATAGAAGATTATCTAAAGACTCTCTGTGTTTTGAAATAAATCCCACCTTCTGACAATTTTCACAGTTTTTGCGGAATG
>NW_011500496.1:35049-36361 GCF_000495115.2 Populus euphratica
AATAACCTTACCACTGCGCAGAGTAGTGACTGATTTGACTTGATCCATGTGTTGACTTCTAAAACTACTTGTATTTATATTATATTGCCTCTTGGAATTTTACTATGGTTGAGATGAAAACTTACCTTTCTCTTAAAAACTGAAAGCAGATGTGAATTTTGCAAGAGTATCTCTAAAATTTGTTATGCTTTGAGCAAGTTGAGTGTTGATTGTCTCTTGCTTTTTAATAAATGCATACAAATTTTCCTTAAAATTTTTTCGAAGAGGTGGAGTATAAGAAGGTGCATATCCATGAGAATTTTAGAAATTATAGTATGCTTGAAACTATGGTGGTAAAGTTTATGCATTGTCACTCTTCCAACTGAAATTTTGGTGATTTCTCCAACCAGGGTTGTATTTTTGCAAGTATGGGTTATAATTGGGCCTATAAAAATTGTTTAAAATATTGGTTTGTTCATGAAGACTTTCCTTAAAAGAAGGCAAAGTTGGACATTTATTGGTTGAGTGTTTATTTGTTTCACAGATTTGACACATAATATCTTGAACAGAGTTTAATTGACCACTTTTTTTTTTTTTATTTTACTGCCTCGACTTTTCTAGCTAAAGATGCAAACTTGACTTGGAGGTCATGATCTTCTCTAAGGTTGTACATATCTTCACTAAATGTGTGAGGTTGAGTTTTACTCGGTGCCTCATAAGTACCCACAATGTACCAATTTTGAGCATTTTTAGTTAGAAGTCTATATACTTCATTGCTTCATCAAGGTCTTTATCTAAAAAAGTCCCATTGCACATTAATTCAACCACTTGTCTATCTCTAGGCGTTAACCCTTCATAAAAATATAAAACCAATCTCCATGTTTCGAAATCATGATGAGGGCACGTATTAAGCAAGTCTCGATACCTATCCCACCATTGGTAAAATATTTCTTCTGGTTTTTGAGTGAAAGTGGTGATTTGTCTTTTGAAAGAGTTTGTTTTATGAGAAGAGAAAAACTTTTTTAAAAATTATTGTTGCATTTCATCCCAAGCATGAATGAATCTAAATTTTATAGCTTATAGCCATGTTTTAGCTTTATCTTTTAATAAAAAATAAAAAAGCTTTAATCTGATGATGTTTATTTTACAATTTGAGTCATTATACGTGTTGTAGACCTCCTCAAATTTCTTTAAATGTAAGTATGGATTTTCTAAATCTAAGCCATGAAAAGAAGGTAAAAGTTGAATAATGCCTGACTTAAAACTAAAATAAGATGCATCAGGAGAGAAAACTATGCATGATGGTGCACTTGTTCTTGTGGGATTCATGTTG
>NW_011500496.1:36451-36608 GCF_000495115.2 Populus euphratica
ATTAATGGAAGTTAAATGATGACTACCTTGCTTTGTGGAATTTGCAAAGTATTTTTCTATTTTCACGCTTTGATTGCTAGGGACTAGTAATAAGCAGTTATATATAAGTGATTGATACTTAAAAGTGTATCTCCCAAGTGCAGGAGTGTCGAAGTAA